>NW_008329037.1:352078-372114 GCF_000622305.1 Nannospalax galili
GTGTGTGTGTGTGTGTGTGTGTGTGTGTGTGTGTGTGTGTAGGTGTGCTTGCCTGAGCAGTCATATACAGAGGCCAGAGGCTGACATCGAGATGTTTTTCTTCAATCACTCCTCCCCTGATTTTTTTGAAGCAGGGTCTTTCACTGATTTTAGAGCCCAGTAATGCCTAGAATGGCTGTCCAGCAAGGCCTAGGGAACTGCTTGCCTCCACCCTTCTGTCACTGCTGGGATTACACGCACATGCCACCTCACCTACCTTTTCACATGAACTCAGGTCCTAATGTTTGCACAGCACACATTTTACCCATTGGGTTATATCTCTAGACCTCCCGTCTTTTAAAAAAGCAAAACTTCCACTTATGCCATATTTTCCAGTGGGTTCCAAAATAAAACGGGTTGAATATTATTTACTTAAAATCCTTGATACTAGCAGTACTTCAGCTTTGGAGTTTGCTCACTCACATTTTAAATATTTTATTCATTATTTTTATTTTATGTGTATTAGTGTACTGCCTGCATGTATGTGAGTGAGTGCACCCGTGTTGTGCAATGCCACGGAGGTCAGAGAAGAGGGCTTTGGATTCCCCTGGAACTGGAGTTAAGGCTGGTTCATAGCCTTCATGTGGGTGCTGGTAATCAAACCCGAGTCCTCTGCAAGAGCAGTAAGTGCTCTTAACCGCTGAGCCATCTCTCCAGCCCTATTCACTCACTTTTTAAAACATCTACATATACATCATAATGAAATACCTTGGGACAATGACCTAAACCTAAACACAAAATTCATTTGTGTTTCATATACACATTACCGATGTCACCCAAAAGTGATTTTGAAGTTTTCCAGGATGACTGCATTTTGGCTGTGACTCATCACAGGAAGTCAAGGGCAAGATTTCTCACTTCTTGGGTAACATGTCAATGTTCAAAAGTTTCCAATTTTGAGGCATTTCCAGTTTCAGATTTTCAAAAAGAAAAAAAAAACAATTCTTTCTAATTTTAGTGCATCAGGAAAAGATGGGAACCTCTGCGGGCTTATCAAATGTGTTTAGTTAATTCTAATATAATGCAAGCATAAAGGACCTGAGAACCTTAAAATTGAATTTGACATCCATTTGATCCCTGAAGATCACACTGACTGACTGTCATAAATTCCTGGTACAACTGTAGGCTCATAAACGCAGGCTCATTGGCCAAGCCTGTGCTTGGCTCTCCTGCCTCTCGTGTTGGGAAACACCTCACTATCCCCCTGGAATCCACATTTTGACACTGAGATCATGTCTTAACCTCTCCATCCCTTGCCCAAAGAAAACAGGCAGGAAGGAGGAAAGGAAAAAGGGGGGTTGAGTGATGAGCCCACTGAAGGAGTGAGGTGGAAGGCGGGGGTGAAAACAGCAGGTCACCTGCAGAGGCTGAGTTGGGGAGACAGAGGAAGCCTAAGGAGGGAGGTACAATTTTTTTTCTGGTCTTTTTGAGACAGGGTCTTCCTGTAGCTCCAGCTGGCCTTGAACTCACAGAGATCTGCCTGCCTCTGCCTCCCGAGTGCTGGGATTAAAGGTGTGCACCACCACGCCGGGCGGGAGGTACAATTTTAAAAAAGTAGCAAATGGCTCTCGAGGGTTGAATTTTTTTCCCTCAATCTAGAGACCAGAAGAGAGGGTGCTTGTTCAAACATGGCTGGTAGGTTATCTTTCGTCATCTACGTTTACCTGTGATTTTGACCCCACAGACTCCCAAGGGGTTTCCAGACCAAAGACTTACATGGGCCTGAGGGAGGCCTCTATTTCCTTTGTTCAAAGAGAAACTTGACTGTATATTTTTATTACTGTCTATACTTGGTTTCTCATAAACACATGTGATCTGGTAGAGGTAAATGGTGAGTTTCTGTAGAGCACTGTACAAAGCCAGGAACACAACTTCTACTGAGTGTGGTTGGTGAGGTGTGTGTGGGTTGGGGGTTGTGTATGTGGTGTGTGGTATGTATGTAATGTGTTATGTGTCTGTGTGTATGGAATGTAGGTGTGGGAGTATATGTGGTATGTGTGGGTGTGTATATGATATATGCATGTGTGTGGTGTGTGTGTGTTGTATGTGTATTTGTGTGGTATGTGTGTGTAGTGTGTGTATATATATATGAGTGTGAATTGCTTGAAAACCACAGCACCATGATAAAGATTTGAGAATTCACCAGTTGCAGTGGCTCATGCCTACAATTCCAGTATTCAGTATGCTGGGACAGGAAGACTGCCATGAGTTCAAGTCAGTCTGGGCTACATAGTAAGTTCCAGCTTAGTCTGGATTATAAAATGGGACCCTGTCTCAAACAAACAATAACAACAAAAACCAAAACCAACCAAACAAAATATCAATTAAAAAGACTTTGCAATTCTTTAGTCAAAAGTCTAAAAATTGTTGTGCTACCTTCCCAGTTGCAGATCTGAATACAAGGATGTGATACAGTGCTAAAGCCTGCTTTGTGTACTGCCTGAAGTGGGTGCTGGGGATTGAACTCAGGTCCTCTGCAAGAGCACTATGTGCTCTTTACTGCTGAGCCATCTCTGAAGCCCTAAAGACTACTTTGAAGGGGGAGGGCAAACATCATCACCTACCATCAGTGTTCTGCAGGACAGTGGAGTCCTTCAAAAATGCAACATTTCCTGCCTTCTCAGCCAGGCACCTAAAGTAGTTCCAAAAAATAAACACACCACAAGGGAAGAGAAACTATTACAATTTTCATAAATATTTGTGGCATGCAGTCCCCAAACTAAAACACTAAAGTAAACATGTGAAAGATGGAACTATTTCCAGGAATGTAAGATTGCATGTGGCAAACTGAACGCATCTCTGTGTCTCCCCTCCTTCCAAAATCCCAATGAAGCGGCATTCCTGAGGTTTTTAACCCATAAACTCATAGAAGAGAACGAACATAGTGTGACAGCCTTGGTGCTGAGCAGGAGCTGGCCTAACTGAACAAGGAAAGCTGGACACGGGTTGGCTGTGGTAGAAGCTCAGATGAAGCTGAAGTGCACTGCCGAATTGCAGGCTTAGCAGTCAGACACCAGGCATCACTGAAAGTGGCTGAGAGCAGAAAGACTGGGTCTCCCTCAATAGAGGTGCCACTGTGGTTCCTCCCAGACTCTGTCCAGGAAGGCTGAACTGAACAATACCACAGTCTAGGGAGCCACACCCGGGGGAAGGCAGAAAGCAACACTGAAAACAGAGTAAGATGAACACGGCGGCTCATGGCTTCGATCCCAGCGGCTGAGGCAGGGGGACTGCTGTTAGCTTGAAGTGAGCCTGGATTACGGAGTAAGACTCTGCCTTAATGTATCCCCCGCCCCCACACAAGGAAATAAATCCTGTAAATCCTGTATCCCAGAAGAGGAAGTCACAGTCTCTGTGCACCACTCAGACTGACTATTAGAACTATTCTTCCTAAGAAGCAGAAAGCAAGGTTCTTTTCTCTGGAGAATCCAATCAATTCAAGAAAATTACCGTAAACCCTAATGTTGGGATGCTCACAAAAGCCCTACAGTGAGGCCAAGTGCTCACCAAGAACTGAAAGTCAGTTTCATGCATCACTCCCAATATGGACAACCAGCCAGAAGCCATCAAATATTTGAAAGAAGATCATAAAAAGTGGAGACCAAAGGTCTGGAGAGATGGCTCAGCTGTTAAGAGCAGTGGCTGCTCTTGCAGAGGACCTGGGTTCAGTTCCCAGCACCCACATGGCAGCTAACGACTGTCCATAACTCCAGTTCCAGGGAATCTGACCCTTTCTTCTAAACTCCACAGGCACCAAGCATACATGGCATATATACATGCAAGCAAACAAACACTCATAAACATAAAATAAAAATAAATAAATCTTTAATTTAAAAAAGTAGAAACCAAAAGACTTATAAACTCCAAAAATTCAGAGACGATACAAGACAGAGAAATTTTTTTACAAGCCACAATATCATTAAAGATGTAAAAGAAAATGAAGCATTCATGAAGCAAATGCAGAAAGCTATAAAAAGGGAAAGTCAGGATGGAAAGAGCTTCGAGAAAGTGAAAAATAGTCCTCATCATAAGAATTCCTTAAAATGATACAAGGGTCAAAGATTCAATTGCAGGGCTGGAGAGATGACTCAGTAGTTAAAAGCATTGACTGCTCTTGCAGAGGACCCAGGTTTGATTCCCAACACCCACATGGCAGCTAACAACTGTCCATAACTCCAGTTCCAGGGGATCTGACACCCTCTTCTCATCTCCGTGGGCATTGCATGACACGGGTGCACTTACACATACGCACATATAATAAAATAAAAATAATAAAATAAAATATTAGAAAAGGGTTTTTTTTTTTTGTCTTTTTGAGACAGGACCTCTCTGCACCTGGCCTGAAACTCACTATGTAGACCAGGTAGATCAGCCTGGCCTCAAACTCACAGAGATCCACCTGCTCTGCCTTCTGAGTGCTGGGATTAAAGGCAAGCACCACCATGCCTGGCTTAGAAAAGTATTTTTAAAAAGCTTCAAATGAGCAAATATTCTAGAAACTATAAGTTAAGGAAGAAAAGTCATTATGATGTTTCGGAACACTAAAGATAAAAAATACAAGCTGAGAAACTGGATCAGTGGGTAAAAGTTCTTGCCTCACAAGTCTGGTGATATGAGTTCGACCCCCATGTACCACCATGCCTGGCTACGAACATACACTCTTACCATATCACATACTTAATATGAGAATTGGAGTAGTCATAATAACGCAAGCATCAATGTGATACAATCCAGGTGTTAAGACGGGTGAAGTCTGTGGTTGTGGGTGGTAGGTGGATAGGGGTAGTGTGAGAGGATAGGTTTTCTTCTGTAGTATAAAGTCAGAAAAAAATAGCTGAAAGTTAAAAATTGTGAGTCAATAGTATATGTCTGATAGCTATAAATATAAAAATGAAACTTGGGGCGGCCATTGTGGAAAGCAGTACAGAGGTTCCTCAAAAAACTGAAAAGAGAATTACCATAGGACCCAACTATATACCACTCCTGAGTATATACCCACAGGAGTCTAAGTGGTACCACAGAGAGATTGTCACATACATGTTTACAGCTTCTCTATTCACAACAGCCAAGAAATGGAAGCAACCAAGATGCCCATCAACAGAGGAATGGATAAAGAAAATGTGTATAGACACAATGGAATTTATGCAGCTATAAAGAAAAATGAAATCATGTCATTTGTAGAAAATGGATGAGTCTAGAAAGTATTATGTTGAATTGAACTATTATACTGGGCATTCTTATTATTTTTAACAACCCAAGAGGAAGGGTTTTAATATTTCAACAGTACACATATTTACTAATGTTTTCTGAGGTGGTTTTTTGGGTTTTTTTTTTTTTTTTTGGTCTTTTTGAGACAGGGTCTCCCTGTAGCCCCAGCTGTCCTGGATTTACCATGGAGACCAGGCTGGTCTCGAACTCACAGAGATCCACCTGCTTCTGCCTCCCAAGTGCTGGGATTAAAGGTGTGCGCCACCACGCCCGGCCTATGTTTTCTGAGTTTTAAGAACATAACTGGAGGGTAAATTTTACCATGTTTTCTCTGTATCTGTAGGATGGTGGCAGAAATCTGTTCTTTGTTTTGTTAATGTGGCTTCATCTCTAAATCAAACAATATTCATGAATGACTCCTGCTCTGTATATTCATAAGGTTTGTATGGTTGAAATGTCACTGGGTTGTACTTGTCAGTCGTGAGCTTATTCTGTCAATTATTTGTCAGGTATTTAGCCTTTTGTGTGTTTCTTGCAGCTGTGTTTTTATAGTTGCAATGGCAGTGTAAGTTCCTGATGGCTATAAATCTTTGGATTTCTTTTCCTATAATGCCCTTATCCTGTGGAAACAGATGAGAACTCCATTTTGCTGGGTTTTCTTTTTTAGTGGAATAGTTTACAAATGTTTGAAGTGACTGAAACATTTTTACCATATGGAAAGTGCATAAATTAAAACACCTTGCATAGAATTTTCTTGTAAAAATATTTCAAGTACAAGATTGTTATTGTGATGTAGGCCAATTAAGGGTTCCTGTTTTATGATTTAAGTATTGCATTCCTTAGATCTGTTTTAAATTTTGAATAATAAGCAACTTACTAAATTTTCCCCTATAATAAGAAAGAGAAAACATTATGTTAAGTGAAATAAGTCAGACTCAGAAGACAAATATTATGTTTTCTCTCATATGTGAAACCTAAATTTAAAGTTTTGTGTGTGTGTGTGTGTGTGTGTGTGTGTGTGTGTGTGGTGTGCAGGTATGAGTCCTGAGGATCATGAGAGAAAGGAAGAGATCTTAAGGAAGATGAGAGGTGGAGAGGACACTGGAATACATGTGATAGGGAAGCAGGGGAGAGTGTTAATGCGGAAGAAAGGGACCCAGATGGAGGGGTACCAGGGGACCCAGCTGGAGGGGTGTGCTGAGGGACCCATCTGGAGGGGTACCAGGGGACCCAGCTGGAGGGGTGTGCTGGGGAGGGGATTGGGGGAGGAAACAATGAGAACAAAGCATAATCACCCATATATATGAGGATGCCACAATAAAGCACATTACTCTGTATCTTAACCTAAAGTTTTTTAATAAAAGATTTATTTATTTTTATTTTATATCTTTGAGTGTTTGCCTGCATGTATATATGTGCACCCTGTGTGTGCCTGGTGCTTGCTGCCTGTGGAGGCAACCAGAACTTGTTAAATCCCCTGGAATTGTAGTTACAGATGATTGTGAGCCACTATGTGAGTGCTGGGAACCAAACCTGGGTTCTCTGCAAGAGCTACAAATACTCTTAACTGCTGAGCCGTCTCTCCAGCTCCTAACCTAAAAGTTTTTAAAAATAGAAATAAGGGAAAACAAGATTTCTGTTTCCAGCTTTCAATGATTTTTTTTGTAGAGGTAGCAAAAACTATCATCATATCCTTGGAGCAGAGTTACTGAATTTATATTTACTGTCATTCTCAAATTCATAATGCCATCTGGTGGTAAAATATACTCCTGGTGAATCCAGAAGGGTAGAGGAAGGAGCTAAACATGCTGATCACACCCTCAACAGCACCACTGAGAAGCAATGGCCAAGTAAACGTGGGTTGTACGTAGCTAACTACTATGACCCATGCAGTGGTTATAATTTGTGTGTTCTGAAAGCTAATTTTTTGTTTATTTTTCATATTAATGTTGGAGAATAATGCTACAATATGTCTTTCTTGTTATCATTTCTTTAAGATTTTTTGCTTTTATTTGTGTGTGTGTGTGTGCGTGTGTGTGTGTGTGTGTGTGTATAGGTAGGGGCATCACGTGCCCATGGAGGCCAGAAGAGGGTGTCAGATCCCTGGAGCTGGCATTACAGGCAGTTGTGAGCCACCCAGTGTGGGTGCTGGGAACTGAACCTGGGTCCTATGCAAGAGCAGCAAATACCCTTAACCACCAAGCCGTCTCTCCAGCCCCTCTCCTTGCCACCTCTAAGGCCAAAATCAGAAAAGTGAAAACATAAGACATAACGGTGACCTAGGTGAGGGGAGAGGGTGGTGGCTATTGGAAAGAATTTTCCCCCAGACACTGCAACACTCTCTACCCATTGAGTGGATGAGAACACTAAGACCCAGTGTGGCCAACTGACTTGAGGCACAGGGAAGACACAGCAGAGCTGAGGTCCTGCAGCCTTCCTGTCCAACCTCCACTATCTGGGGTGTTGACTGTGGCGGGGGGGGGTGCTCTTGATGGTGCCCCATTTGACTTTAACTCTCCTATGACAGGCCATACCTGGCCTCCTAGAGCTGCAGTGTCATCATGAGGGCTGAGGCCTTGTGCTGGGGGAGCTCTGTTCTGGACTTACCTGAAAGCCCCAGTGTAGCCGAAGTATCTCTCCCTGCTGTTGGCTGCACACTTGTTCTCACCGTTCTCATCACCAACACACAGAGCACAGAGATTGGATTTGGGGTCAGACCCAGGGGCACAACTCTGATCAAAGAATTCTCCTGGAGAGAAGGAATGAGAGAAGTTAGCTCTTCTGACCGGAATCAACATAAATAACCTTTACCCAGAAGGTGGCACAGCTTGGTTTCTGTTCAGTATACTGTCCAGGCCAGAGAAGACACACTCACTGTCACAGAATGACTTGCTACCATCAACAAATAACTCACTAAAATCAGGAAAGCTTCAGACTGTAGGCATGGACAAGATATCTGGTTGGTGGTAAGTACACAGAAGGCCTCATCATCACAACCTCAGTGGGAGCTTGGTTGATGCTCACTAAAATCAGGAAAGCTTCAGACTGTAAGCATGGACAAGATATCTGGTTGGTGATAAGTACACAGAAGGCCTCATCATCACAACCTCAGTGGGAGCTTGGTTGATGACCATCTCCCAGCAGCAGCCCCTACTGACTGCCTACTCCATGATCTGACTTTCTCCTTTTACTTTTTTTTTTTTTTCAAATAAGCAATAGAAACTCTGCCTTCTCCCTGAGCACCAAGGCTCTCCGTAGAAAGACTAGAATTCAGGTGCCCCAAGGGTGGTATATCCATGTGGCTAGATACTGGCCAGTGACATATATTTGGGAAGTCTGGGTGCCAGCTCTCTGGAAACATCATTAGAAGACATGGATTGCATAAACACACCAAAGTGTTTGAAAATGCTCATTTTATTGCATTCTTGCCAACATAAGAGACAGATGAACACCTGCCTCTGAGGTTTGAAGGGCTTCTGCTCTGGCGGATGAACCTGACCTGAATCAATCCATTGTGTGATCTAACCCAAGCAAAGAAGACGTAAAGGTGACAAGAAAGTCCTGCCCTAGCGAGCCAGGGTCACGTGCTGTCAGATTCTCGAAGCCCTGCTGTCTCAGAAGAGCCACATATGTCAGCCCAGGAAAGGGATGGGAGCTGTCCAATAGCTCAGAGGCCACCATGGCAGAGGCAAGAGCAGCACCAGTGACACAAAACCCGCCCCAACCAGGACCAAAATCCCAATCAATGCAATGGGGCCCCACTGTAAGAGATGCTAGTATGAGGAGAGCCACACAGACAATGTGACTCATGCCCTGACATCACCAAGTCCCAGAAGGAAGGGCATAATTTATGTGTCCAAGGTGGGCACTGGTCACCGGGTCCTGGAGCTATTTGGGTTCCTTTGCAAGTGTTTTGTCTACAAACCTCCTGTGCATCTGTGGCTCCAGAAGGTGACCATGGGGACAACTTGATTATTCCAAAACAAGCCTGCAGGCCACAGCCAGTCTGCATTCTCCTTGCCCTCTCTTCTCCTTGAGGTTCTACAACCCAAAGTACTCATCCTCCCCATCCCCTTGGCCAGGATGGCCCTCCCACAACACCCTCACACATCCTCACCAAACTTGCAGGAGCCCGTCCGGTTGGCAATCAGGCCTATTGGGATGTTCCAGCCTGCAGTCCTGTCCACGGCTGTGTGGCAGGACTTCTTGCCTTTCAGAGAGTTCCAGGTAAAGCCAGCATCCGATTTTCTAACTGCTGCCACAGCAAAATACCCTTGTACAACGGATGACAGAGAGCCAGTCTTAACCTCCAGGGGTCACGTGAATTCTAGTGCAGAATCTTCAACCCAGGCCAAGAGGCAACAATTATAGATTCCTCTCAATCACTGACCATTGTTAAGTAGACCCCAAAAACAAAAGTGGTAAGGAGAGACTGATCTGAGTTATGTAATAAAATAGCAAGAAAAACTGATCCCTTAAGTGACTGCAGGTACTGTCCTCAACAAGCCACATAATTTTTCTGAGTTATAAACCTTTACCTGTAGGCAACAAACAAGAGTGGCCCTGATGATACACAAGCTGCCACCTGCAGTTGTGGCAGTGATGGTCACCAGACCAGCTGCTGCACAGACCCAGGGGTGCATGTGTCCAAGGACCACCCTGGGCTGAGTCTAACCAGCCCTGCACAGTGAAGAGGTTAACATGCTTGCCAACCTTCTCCTGTCAAAGGCATCTGACACCCCCACTGAGGGCAAGTGCCAAGTCTTCCAAAGCTGAGCAAGTTCCAGCTCTGGAGAGAGGTAGGGCTAGTGCAGAGAGCCCTGGGTTTGGCACAAGAAGCCCTAGTTCAAAGCCAGGCTCTGCAGTAGCACATCTATAGCTGTGAGTGAGAGCTGAGGTGCTGGGGGACTCCCTGGACTACTGTATCTTCAAACATAGAATAGGGAAGTAGCATTCCCCTTTCCACATAATCCTGCACCTTGAGGAGCTCCGCCATCTGTGATGGCTGATACAGACATTATAATTATTCCTCTATTAATTTTTTGTATTTCTAAATAATAGTTTTTAGGGCCAAGTCTCTCTGTAATTGGATTTTATGTTCCCACCACAAGAACTTATTTTTGATCCTGGAAGTGATTGATTCCGTCTCACCTTCCGCTGGTCTATTCACACAATCAGAGCCACTGCTTTTGGAGGATTCTGAAAGAACAAAGACAAGCAAAGTATTATTAAAATCCAGATTTACTGAGAGGTCACAAACTTTTAAATCCCCACAATGCAAGCTCAAATTCAAAGAGACTGTTCCAGCATTCCATGCAGCAAAAATAAATATGCATTTTCACCAGAAGACGTGGACACAGATGGCCACAGCAGCACTCCTCACGATACCTACCAGCAGGAAACGACCCAAATGTCCACCCATAGTGACACAGGTGAATGATTATGGCATAATCACATAATAGAATATCATGTAAGCATGAGACAGAATGAGCTACAACTACACTATGTGGGTGTCATAAAATTAACACGGAGCAAGACAAGTCAGACTTAAAACACATGCCACACAATGTTTTTTCCATTAATCTAAAAAACAAGCAAGGTGATCTGGGAATTGAACTTTTGTGCTATAAAAGAGAAGTACATGTTCTTAACTGCTAAGCCATCTCTCCAGTCCTCTTTTTTTTTTTTTTTTTAAACAGGGTCTCCCTGTAGCCCTATCAGGCCTGGAACTCACTATGTAGACTAGGCTAGCTTTGAACTCAGAGACCCATCTGCCTCTCACTCCTGAGTGCTGGTATTAAAACTGTATGCCACCATGCCTGGTCCAGTGTATTGCTATTTTTTTTACATTTTTAAAAAATAATGTTCATTTATTTTGTATATCTGTGTAGGTGTATAGATGTGCACACACCACAGCCTGTGTGTGGAAGACAGAGGACAGTTTGCTAGAGTCAGTTCTCTCCTCCCATCGTGTAGGCTCCAAGGATGGAACTCAAGTCATCAGGCTTGGAAGCAAGCAGCTTTACCTATTGAGCCACCTCACTGGCCTGAAAATGGTTTTTAATCAAAACCAATCTGTGCTTTGTCAATTCTCAACACAGTTTTCCGGGAGGGGTATAATGTGGCCCCTTTGTTTATTCTTTCCTCTGAGTTTTCCACCCATCTTCTCCAGAATGAGAGAGGTCACTCCTCCCCACCCCCACCCCATATGGAATAACCTGGAGGAGACACCACCTGCACTTACTCTGGTTCTCTGCCAGGACAGGCACCAAACCACACTTGCCAGCAATGTAGATAAGCCCTCCATCCAAACTCATGGCATCAGCATCCCCTTTCTGCAGAGAAAAAGCAGGTCACTCACCACAGAGAGCCATTTCCCATCCTGCCTGTCTCTATAGCTCTGAGGGATGGCCTCATGCCACAGGTCGCTTGAACCAAACACCCAAAGGAAATGCCATGTGTGTGCTAATTCTCCACCATTCCTACTTGCCTTTGTGCTGTCAATTCAACTGGAACCCCCCAGGCACCTGTGACACGAACCCCCTGTCTTCTGAACAAAACCCCTTCTATGCCTAAGCACCCTTGGGATACCTTTCTGAACCAGCCACATACATGTGTGGAGGACACAGACGGGAACAGGTGGCCTCAGCTAGTCTCTGCCCATTAACACCACACTCAAAGTGCTACCCAGAAGTTGCCTGTTGAATTGTCTCTGGATCAGAACAAACAAGCCATACTCCAGTGCACAAACATGAATTCCTCAAGAGTGCAACGTTCTTAGCCCAGTAATAATTTTCTACAACTATATTTCAAATAATTAGTTGTGAATAAAGGTTTCTATTCAATAACACTCATCATAAGGTTATGGATATTAAACTAGATGGGGAGAAAAAAGAACAGGGTCATGAATAAACTCAGTCTGTCCATCTAAAAGATATTCTGAAATCATTATTTTAAAAATGCTTCCCAATGGGAGAGGTGGCTCAGCAGTTAAGAGCACTGGCTGCTCTTGCAGAGGATCTGGGTTCAGTTCCCAATACCTACATGGCAGTTAACAACCATCTGAAACTCCAGTTCCAGGGGAATCCGATGCTTTCTTCTGACCTCAGAAAGCATTGCACAACACAGGTGCACTTGTACACATGCAGGCAATACACTCATACACATAAAAAAGTAAAAATAATAAAATTAAAAATTTTTCCCAAGAAAAAGTATTGGTATTGGAAAATGCCTATGATATACTGTTTAATAAAAAGGAGTCAAGGCTGGAGAGATGGCTCAAGCTCTCTCCAAGCCTGACAACCTGAGCTCGATCCCTGGGACCCACATGGTAGAAGGAGAGAACTGACTCCTGCAAGTTATCCTCTAACATCCACATGTGCAAATTGGCACAAGGCATGTGCACACACATGCATGCACACACATACATAGATAAAGGGGTCAAAAAACGATATAACTGATAGTATATAACAATATAACAATACAGTATATATAGTAGAGTATATACTATATAACTAATGTAGTATATAACTATATAACAATCTGGGATTAATCCATGCTACATATACCCAGAAATCTGGAGTGGAGAATTATCAGAACTTTCAACATAGGTGTCTCTGTAGGAGACCACAGGTGGCTTGTGCATGCATGTGTGCATATGTGCGTGGGTGCATGCTTGTGTGTGTTAATGCCAAACCATCCCATATTTTCCAAATCACTCCCAATAATCTTAAGCTGCTCTTATAATAAGCGTGGAAACCCCACAACAAAGGTTTTCAAGGTTAAATGGTGCCCCTTGGTGCATCATGTGTTCCCCTTTCAGGGGCCTCTTGGGTGCCCAACTTCACAGTAAGCAGATGTCCTGTGCCCTCTCAGAAGCCCACTGCCCTCCCGCCATGGGATGCCAGCTCCCTACCATGACGGAGGTAATGCAGTCCTCTGTGGAAAGGGACGAGGAGCAGGCTACCCTGCCATTGCTCACTCGGCTCCACTTCTCGCACTTGAGTTGCTCCTCATTCCCCACCGCACACCACACGATCTGGGTACGTCTGGCTTCCGAGTCCTGCTTCTCTGTGGAGAGGGTCAACAGCAGGTGGGCAGGAGGCCCTGAGTCTTGTGAGGAGCACTCGGGCACTGTCTCAGTCCCACCTCTGCCCTCGGTGGATCCAAGTTCCTGTTCAGCTCTTCCCTGAGACAGGAGAGTCTTCCTCCCGTGGATGACTGAGACATGCTGCTCTTCTTCCCGCATCTCAGCTCTCCAACCCTTGCTTCTGACCCCAGTGTTCCTTGGCTTCTAGTCTATCCATCAATCTTTAGTGTCACTACGTGCCTAAAATGCCTCTGTTCCTTGGAATAAAAGCTCTGGGACACAGAAACCAGTGCCCACTCCAACAGCTGGCTTAGAAGACCTTGACCCAGCTGTGACCACCCAGAAAGCCCACAGTCACCACCACATACCGTAATACAGACTCCTGGCTCACTCAGACTCCCACTCCAAGCCCCCAGTAGTGGGAGAGCCACTGCCAAGTTCATTCAAACCATTGCAATCCCCCAACCAAGTCCAAAGCCCGGCATGAAGGGGGTGCTCCCCTAAACCTCTGGTGTAATCCGCCAGAACCTAGCTGTCCTGGTTCATGTTCTTATTTCTAAATTAGCAGGAGGCCTGGGATCCTATCGCACACAGGGGAATATGGAAACAACTCTAGTGCCAAGGACAGTCTTGGAAACACTTCTCACAATGACTCTGAGTGGTTTAAGGAAGACACTTCCATGTCAGGAGATGGAAGTGTGACTTCTACAGAGCAGAGCTTACCCACAGCTCATAGCCTGCCCCGGCACCCTCAGAACCCTTCCTGGGGCTCACTTACTCTGCTTCAGGTTCTGGATGGAATGGAAGTAGTTGAAGCCCAGATAGAGCCTGTAGTCTATTTTCGAGGGAATCCTTTCAAAACCAATGGCAGAATCCTTGAATAGCAGATCCTTCTTCCCAGCATACGGGCCAAAGAGCTTGAATTCTGACGATTTGTTTTCTCCGAACTTTTCCTACATAAGGAAAAACAGAATTATGGTGTAGCAGTATGTCAGAAGGAATCAAAAGCCAATGTGGGAAATGAGTGCCTGGAGCTTGGGGGATGATTCTAATGGAGTAGCAATCTCAGTGGACATGCTCCCCAGGGACTCTCTGCCTCACAGGCACACAAGCCCAACTATGCTTACTCTCTGGAAAATTCTTGTGGTCCAAGCTCCTTGAGGACCCTAGAATATCACTTTGTTCTCCTCTGTGTCTGCTGTAGCCCAGGAGATCCTGCCAGGAGCTGACGCTGGAGGAGGTTTTATTGTGTATGCTGTCCAGGGCAGAGTTGGTGCAAACAGTCCCTAAGCTAGTGAACTCTGCTGTGAGACTGCAGACCTTAGGGTAGGAGACTTCCTCCCATCCCTAGACCTAAGCAGGTGGGGAGGACTGTAGGCGGATGTACCTGTGCCTGGCTGAGGACCGCCCAGATGTCATCCTCCCTGCCGTTTACGCTTCGGGCCACAACAGCATGAGAAGGGACTTGGGCAAGGTGGCACTCCTTGTATTTGTCCACGGGCTTCCAGGTGTTGTCTGGGCAGAGAAGCTTATACTGATCCCTTTCAGCCTTATCTGGTAGATTCTCTGGGAGAAAGGAAATGGGAACGGGCCCAGATGAGCCAGTTACTGTGAGCTGTGGCTCCTTCTCCTCATAGGACTCTGAGCTACAAGAGACACCCCACAAAGTTGACAAAACTGAGTCAGAAAAACTGAACTGTTCTTGAACACTCAGAAAGGTAAAGAGAAGTCTCCAGAAAGTCCCCAGGCATGCTAAGAGCAGATCTTTGACTACGTTGCACTGACATCCCTGGGCTCTGATGCAGCAGCTTCCCAGTGAGCCAAGGTGGCAGACAAGTTCCATCTGGGTCTCCATAGCCTGTTGTAGAAAAGGTCATTTCAAAGAGACAGAAGTCAATGCCCAAGAAGTCAATGCATTTGTATACAGTCCCAGCAAGCGAGAGGTGGGAGCAGGAGGATTAGGAGCTCAAGGCTAACCTTGTCTACATGGCAAGTTTGAGACCAGCCTGAGCTATATGAAACCCTGTCTCAAAAAACAAAGAGAGGGCCATACATGCATATATACATACATATATATGGAGATAGACAGATGATAGATAGATGATAGATAGATAGATAGATAGATAGATAGATAGATAGATAGATAGATAAAGTTCAAAGTGGGGGGCTACCTCATTCATATCTCTGGGAAGAGTAAAAATTTCAAGAATTTGGAACTAGGGAGATGGTTCTGTCATTAAAGTGCTTGCTGCACAAGCATGAAGGCGTAAATTTGATCCTCCAGAACCATGTAAAAAAAAGTGAGAGGCAGTGACACATACTTAGAATCTCAGTACTGGGAGGATAGAGACGGGAGGATCCTTGGGTCTCCCTGGCCAGCTAGTCTAGCCAAACAGGTGAGCTCACACATGTTCACATATACCACCTACACCCCCACAAATTTTTTTTTTAAATTAAAGTAAAAAGAGGAAAACAAGAGGAGCAGGTACAGCTCAGTGGGAGGGTGCTTGCCTAACATGTACAGGACCCTGGGTTTACTATGGCAAATAAAAAATAAGAAAAGAAATGAGAGCTATAAACAATGGAAGGAAAAAGAAAAGTTTAATCTTTAAAGACAATAGCCAATTGCCAGGCATGGTAGCCCAAGCCTTTAACTCCAGCACTCAGGGGCAGGAGGATTGTTGTGAGTTCCAGGCCAGCCTGGTCTATATAGTGAGTTCCAGGCCAGCAAGGACCATATAGTGAGACACTGTCTCAAAACAAATAAACAAACAAAAAGATAAGAGCCATCTATCTAGAAAAGCCAATAAAACCAACAGGAAACTAATAAAACTTAAAAACAGAGTTCAAAAAGGTAGCAAGTTACAAGGTCAACCTGCAAAACTCAAGTGTTTTTAGTAATTACAAAACAAAATAATACAGAATTAGCTGCAATAACAACTAATTTATATTGAATAAGTGGCAATTAACTCAAAAACTGCTTAAGATTCACAATAAGAAAAAAAAATGTATTCTGTATCAAAGATATTTTTTAAAAGGTGTATAATGCCTGACACAGTTACACATGCTTAAGAGGTAGGTCTGTGGTGGCCTTTCTCTGGAGTCCTGATGGTGTGCTGGTTACTTTTTGTCAGCTTGACACAAACTTGAGTGAGTGACCTAGGAAGTAGGACCCTCAACTGAGAAATTTCCTTCATCACTGGCCTCTGGACATGTCTGTGAGGCATTTTCTTGATTGTTAATTGATGTAGGAGGTCCCAGCACCTTGTGAGTGGTTCCATTTCTGGGAAGGTGGCCCTAGGCTGTATAAGAAAAATAACTGAGCCTGTGTGGTTGGTGGTGCACACCTTTAATCCCAGAACTCAGGAGGCAGAGGCAGGTGGATCTCTGTGAGAAATTTCTTCTTCAAAGCTCTGATGTCACGAGCACAGATGAGCCCATAAATGCACATACGTGGAGAGAGAGAGAGAGAGAGAGAGAGAGAGAGAGAGAGAGAGAGAGAGAGGAAGGAAGGAAAACTGAGCAAGTAAGCAGCATTCCTCCATGGTCTCTGCTTCAGTTCCTGCTTCCAGGTTCCTGCCTTGAGTTTCTGCCTTGACTTCCTTCAATGATGGACCATGATGTGGATGTCTAAGACAAATAAGCCCTTTTCTCCTCCAAGGTGCTTTTGATAAGTGTTTTATCACAGCAACAGAAAGCAAACTAGAACAGGTGACCTCTCTTTGGCCTCCTGGGGACCATAGTGGTCTATTTCTAAAGGTCATTAAAATTGTGGTTCTCTCTCTCTCTCTCTCTCTCTCTCTCTCTCTCTCTCTCTCGGTCCTGGGGACTGTGGTGTCCTGTCTCTAATGGTCCAGTGGTGACATCTCTGGAGGTTCTGAGACTGCATTAGCTTATCTCTGGGTACAATGCATCCAGCCTATACATACTTAACAATTATGTTCATTCTACATCCCTAGCAGCACGTAGACAGAAGACAGACACATAGCTGTGTATGGCAGAGAGGACAACCATCCCCAGCTGCCCATCACTAAGGTGGCAGAAGTAAAATAATGGTGGATGTGTTCCACAGATCATTCCTCTACTGTCAGAACCACCAAGCTACCCACAAATCAAAACCACAGATCAATCACTGACCCTCAGTGCTAAGTGGAAAACCTTGGGCTAGCATAGCTTCTAATGCTCAGTAAAACTTGTGTGAACTTAGAACCCAGAGACAGAAGCCAGTGAAGTCCATTTTGCAAAGCCACATACATCTTGGAGGACATATGTCAAGCACCTTGGTGGTAGTGGCTGTGAGGGGGAAAGAGAATGGGAATGGGAGATTTCAGGAATCTAAAATAGGAGTTGGGGCTTGTAGGGAACTTGATGATAGTGTGCCAGGAACTAAGGATCTGATAGCCCACACATTCGGAATTATGACGAAATAACATAAAAGGGGGCAGCACCCATGGCCTCTCCCCTTCCCCTTACCAAATATTGTACTCTCCCTGGTAAAAGCCACATCTCCAGCATTGTCCCTCAGACACCTGTAAAATGAGAAAACAGGTTTAGCATTCCAACCATATGGCTCTTTCTCTCAGACTGAGTGTGCAAATGTGCCTAGGGCAGCAAGGTGAGGAAGTCACTCTATGAAGTGCCTGAGTCCCAGGTATAGATGGGACAGGAGGCAGCTTGGTCTTGCAAAGGCAGGAAGGGCAAGTCAGGCAGAGTTCATACTCCTCTACTCTGGGGAGGGGCCCAGGTGGGAACCTGGGATTTCATATCTCCCCACAACCCCCTTCGATATAGAATGGTTAGGGGAGGGGGCAGAAGTCAGTTAGTAGGAGAACCACATCTCTGTGTCCCTCGAGCAGGCTAAGCACTAATGGGACCAGTGGAAAGGACCTCCTGGCCTGAGGCCAGCCATGGGCCACTGGGGAAAAAGGACAGTGTCACTCACTTGAAGGCACCTGAGTAGCCAGAGTAAGGTTCCTTGGAAGAGGAGACACATTTGTTTGCTCCTTTCCCCGCACACAGACTACACAGGTTGGGAAAGCGTTTTTTGTCAGCACCAGGAACACAGCTTTTTGAGAAGAACTTGGATACAGCTGTTGAATGCAGAGAAATAGACCACAGATGTTGGCCAGCCCTGGCCACAGCAGTCTTGTCTCTCAATAGTGCCCCTTATAGGAAGAGAGCCCCTTCCTCTACCCTGTACGACAGGGCAGCTTCTGGGTTGGGCTTGGGAACTCAAATATGCATCTTTACCCAGAGCATACCCCCTGGCATCTCCCAAAGGCTGCTGGTGTGATGGCCCCTGCCAGTGCATGCTCCAGCTGGTTGGACTCACCCCACATGGACACCCATGTGATCTCAAAGTGTATACAACAGGAACAGAGAGAGATCTATTCAGGGGCCTAAGATCACCGACTATCAATCCCCCACCTGTCATCTTACCTTCCTCAACAGGAGCAGGTGGTCCTGCCCAGTCCAGTAATGGACGAAGTGTCCCTATTGGGACAGTCCATCCAGCACTCTTGCCAATGCCTGTGTGGCATGTCTTCAGGCCTCGTAATTGACTCAGATTAAAGTTACTGCTGTTCCTCACAACAGCCACAGCATAATAGTGGGTTTGCGGTTCTGCAAAGGGGAGAGAGAATAGACAGGTCTCAGCCTGGGTGAGAGGGAGAGAAGCAACCATTGCAACCAAGTCCCTGTAAGAAGGGGCCACTTCCTTTGGGAGGATCTGCTTTATTCAGTCCAAAGAGCCCAGCAACTCAGTTCCCAGAAGCATGGTGTTGATCTCTGTGTGCCCATCCATTCCCATTCCATAGCTCCCAGGCCATGGCCACGGCCACCAGATTTCAGAGCCCCCAGGGAAAACTCACTATCTTTGGTCCCATAAACTTCAGCTGCTACTGGTCGCAGCTTGTAGGGAGCCAGTCCTGCATCAAACAGTAAACTGCTATCAAGAGTCATAGCGTCAGCTTTCTCAGCCTGAAAGAAAAGGGGCCAGACAAGCTTCAGGAAAAAAAGCCACCCAAACCCAGGCAAGTGGGATTTCAGACCTTCAGTAAAGGTTCCATGGCTTGGGGGCTGCAGAGGAGTCAGCTTCCTCTCATGTCCACGTGTCCTACCTATGAGCTAGGGCTATTGGGAGACCTTGTCTCAAAAAAAAAAAATAAATAAATATTATGTGTATGAGTATTTTACCTGCATGAATATGTGTACCACATGCATGCAGTACTCAGAGGCCAGAAGAGGGTGTCTGATCCTCTAGAACTGGAGTTAAGGATGAGTGTTAGCCACCATGTGGGTGATGAGAACTAAACCTGGGTCCTCTACAAGAGCAGCCACTGTGGGGCTGGAGAGATGGCTCAGCGGTTAAGAGCACTGGCTGCTCTTACAGAGGACCTGGGTTCAGTTCCCAGCACCCACATGGTGGTTAACAACCATCCATAACTCTACTTCTGGGGATCCAATGCCCTCCTCTGACCTTGTATTGCATGACAAGGGTACACTTACATGCATGCAAGCAATACCTTCATACACATAAAATAAAAAATAATAAAAATAATAAAATATTCTAGGGCTGGAAGTGATGGCGAACGCCTTTAATCCCAGCACTCGGGAGGCAGAGGCAGGTGGATCTCTGTGAGTTCAAGGCCAGCCTGGTCTACATAGTAAGTTCCAGAACAGCTGGGCCTACAGGGAGATC
>NW_008329037.1:373123-424507 GCF_000622305.1 Nannospalax galili
ACCAGGAAGTAAAGCAGAAGGAACAGGGGAGCACATTTCCAGTTGTACTCCATGCCTCTTCCTTGCTTTCCTCCCATCCAGCTTGGGGCATTAGCTCACCGCAATGGCCTGGATACATCGAAGGGAGGAGGCTCTCTTGACACAACTGATAGGGTTGCCAGACACTTTTACCATCATCTTCTGTAACTTGGAGCATTTTTGTGCCTCAGATTGTGATATGGCACACCATCGAACAGTTTTCTCAGAGAGAGGCTGACATAGTCCTGGAGAAAAAAAGAGCAAGGAGCTAGGACTCCACCACTGTCCAGGGAGAAGACGCCCTCACCCAGTGGAGTTCCAGACTGCCCAGCCAGCGGCCCTCCTTCCCTCTGCGTCCCATGGCTGTGTCTAGCAGTTCTCCAGTGGAGGCAACTTTCAGGACTAATAGGAACCTGCCTTTGGTGCTAGATCCGCAGTTGGGGAGGAGGCTGATTTGGGTTTGCTCACCTGGTAGCCATATAAAAAGGCATCTATGAAAAGCTAACATCACATTGAAATGGTAAAAGTGAATGCTTTCTTCTAAAGAACTAGAATGATACAGGGGTGTCCAACTCTCATTTCTTCTGTCCAGGACATCACCAGAGGGTCTAACTACAGCAGTAAGGCAAGAAAAGGGGCTGGAGGGCCTCATGGCTGAAAAGGTGGACATGAAACTATTTTTATTGGCAGATGACATGATCGTTTATGTAGAAAGTTCTTAATAATCTACATCATACTACTAGGACTAACAATCCAGGACAGCAAGGTCATGGACTTGCACATCAATCCACAAAAATCAATCACATGTGCCAGGCTTGGTGGCACATGCCTTTAATCCCAGCACTTGGGAGGCAGAGGCAGGCTGATCTCTGTGAGTTCAAGGCCAGCCTGGTCTACAAGCGAGTTCCAGGCCAGCTGGGGCTACAGGGAGACCCTGTCTCAAAAAGACGGAAAAATAAATAAATAAATAAATAAACAAATAAATAAAATCACATGTATGTTGGAGGTCAGAGGATAACTTCCAGGGCCCATGCTCTCCTTTCACCATGAGCGTCCTAGTATACAATTCAGGTTGTCGGCCTTGGTGGCAGGCCCCTTTTCCTGTTGAGCCACCTCACCTACCCTTCAGTGTGATTTCTGTCAATACCCCCATACTCCCAGGCAGGCAACTGTGGCTTTATCTAGTTATGCAAATTGCCAGTTAAGAAGTGTTGGGTCTAGAATTTGAACCTAGGTAGTTGGGCACTGCCCCCCTGCTCTTACCACCAGGCTAGCCCTCCTATTTAGGATTGCTGGCTGAGAGACAGGTGCAGTTGCTGGAGGACTGAGAAGGATTGCAGGGTCAGATTGTAGAAAGACTCCAGTATCCGTGCAGGAGATCTTCTTTGGGAGGCAGTGAAGCTGTGACTCATGGGGGAGGATGGAGGTAGGGGTGCTACATAGGGAAGGGGCAGGATAGACTGACACCTGGGGAGTAAGCAGAGATGTGGCCAGACAAGGTGTGAGGGAAAGGACAGTCTGTGTGGGAAGAAGGAATAGTATTGGGGACAGAGAAGGGGGCAGAAATAGGGAGTTCATGTCAGAAAATAGCTGGGTAATGGATGAGCGCTGGAGGTAACAGGAGACAGCAAAGTGGGGACCATTCCTTAAGTCAAGGAGTGGAGCAAGTGCCCAAGGAGACTTACCCAGGGTGACTAAAAGACCAAGTGCTCTTTCAACTCTCCAATTTCCCATCCCTTCAGATACCAATGCTCTGTACTGAACACATCCCCTCCCGAGCCCCCTGTACCCAGTGCTGGAGCTGGGCATTCCCTCAGCAGTCAGGTGCTCCCTGAAGGAGTTGGGTATCCTCCTCCTCATCCAAGTGCTCCCTGAAGGAGTTAGGTACTCCCTCAGCAGCCAAGTGCTCCCTGAAGCAGGTGTGAGCCTACCCCCACTCACATCCCCACCAGTATGCCTGCCAGGATCAGCCACTCAGATGTTGAGTCTGTTTGGCCCTTTCTCAGATTCCTCAGGGTCCTTCTTCCATACACACAGACAGGGCCCTGGCCTGCAGGCAGGAATGAGGATGGGAGTGACCATCCCTACATACTCATGGTCCCTGGGAGGCACCCAGGCATACCAGGCAGCCTACCGGGAACTTTCATGGGTGCCTCCTAACCCAAGGCTTCAGGGGCTCCCCATCTACCCCCAGTACAGCTTGAATGCAACTGGCTCCACCCCTGCCAGCCTGCACGCCTGTCTATGTGAACAGAGCAGGGATCCACAGAGCAGCAACTATCCCCTGCTTCAGGAAGGGTTTAGTGGTGTTTTGGGGTGCAGGGCACCCTTCCATGCACTTGGGCTTTAAAACTGTGGGCCTGTCTGTAAAGGTCAAGACGATTAAAGATAGGAGTGAAATGTCCTATGAGGCCGCTTGGAACCACAGTTCTAGACCATGGCTTATGGCCACCTGCAGGGGAGCAAGGATTTCTTCCTGACAGTCCATCCCAGGTGTCCCTGAGTTACTCAGCATGTCACATGACATGGAGCATAAAGGGAGAACAGGTTGCTCCTGGCTGAGCCCTTACTACCCTAGAGAAGAGAGAGGGAGGAAGCTAGAAGTCAAGGGCATGTTGTCTGGGATTGGAGTTGTACAATCACAGCTGCTCTCTAACTGTGTACCCTCTCTCTGCCACCTAGGATGCCCCCAGCCCCAAGTGGAGGCCCTCAGACAGGAAAAGGGAGAGGTGAGGTGTCTGGGCTTCCCTTGGCTTCTCCTACTGCCACAGCCTGATGCCCAGGGCAGCTGTTTCTGCTGCTGACCTGCCTCCCTCTGGAAGTGCAAGAAACCCCCATACAGTTATTGCACTAGAGGATGTCACTGCAGAGGACCCCTGAGCATTCCAGAAATTACCCCAGACACGCAGTTTGGGACATTCTCTGGGCTCTTCTTTTTCTGTCCCTGCTATACTGTTTCTTACTCTGGACACATTTCAGTGGGGAAATCGATTACCTCTCTTAAATGACATCTGATTACAGGAGGTCCATCTGGACGGTCTGCACCTCCCTTTCCCTCTGCCCTAGAAGGTGTTTGAACCTATGCCTATTGTTGAGCAGGGGGCACCCCGCTGCCTCCTCTCAACCCTGTGCAAAAATGGGCAAGTACTTTTTTAAATGAGGAAATCAAGGGTTGGAGAAGCTCTGCCTTGCCAGAGTCACATAGTATCTGCTCAGGTGTCCTGTGTGTCCTGAGCAAGTGGCTCGCCCTCTCTGAGCCTCACATCCCTCCTGTGTAACAGAACAATACAAGTGGTACTAAAAGTTCTGGAAGGACTCAAGGGGACAGCATCCCCAGAGATTTTCTGGAAAGCTCTGAACAGCCATAAGCATAACTCTAACTCAGTTTAGAGAGGGTAATTTCCTGTCCCCTACCACAGATGAGGACAGGCAGGACCATGCTCACAGATCACCTTCCTGACTACAGGTGTAGAGACTCAGGTGCCCATTCACAGGTGGAGAGTTCAAGGTGCCTGCTAGATAGGCACAAGGATAGGGAACCAGGTACCTGCACTCACCAAAGATCGCAAGAAACAGCAGGGCAGGGAGGATGCGCCTCATGTCTGTGATCTTGCAGGATCTGGAGAACAAGCCTGGCTCCTGTGCCCTCCCTGGGCCCCTTTATCCAGGCTGGGTGACCTCACTGGGCTGGTTCCGCCCCGTTGCCCAATAGGCCTGTCTTCCTCCCTGTGGCTGGCCCTGGGCCAGGTTTGCTTGTTCTTTGAGGCTGGCTCTGAGCTGGGACCATTGCCTCCTCTGCAGGCTCTGCTCAGTGACAGGAAACCTGGTGGTCCTGCAATACCTGCAGGGTTATTACCACTGAGTCACAACCCTGGTCTTATCCTTTCTCTGTTTTCAGTGTCTTCTAGAAGCAGAATACAGAGTAGGGGTCTTTATTTGTGGATCACTTTGACCTGTGACCCCAAAGCCACTTGGAGCAGATTAATTCTTTCCCTCCTTGGCTAGACAAAAAACTCCTAAAAAGGGTCCAGCTGCCTCAGTCCTGGCCAGCAGCAGCGGCCTGGGATAGCTGACAGGGACAACGGAGTCTGCCTACGCCTGGATGCAGGCTTCCTGTGGGCTCCAAGCCTGCCTTGCTGAGACTCACCATACAGGTCCTCAAAACCAGCCTGGGACCTCAGAAAGGAATACCACCCAGTGCTGGCCTGTGTCCCTCATTTGTCAGGGAGGAAGAGGCCATACACTCTCACTTTCTCTCCTTCCTTTGTGTGTGTGTGTGCACACGTGTGCACATGCACACGTGGGTATGTAATTAATGATACGAACATGAGACTTCAACCTCATTTTAATGAATGTCTTAAGTGTCATGTTACAACAAAGCTATTTAAACATTTATTTTGTTTTGTTTTGTTTTTTGTTTTTGTTTTTGTTTTTTTTTTGAGACAGGGTCTCTCCTGTAGCTCCAGCTGCCTGGAACTCGCTCTGTAGACCAGGATGGCCTCAAACTCACAGAGATCCACCTGCCTCTGCCTCCCAATTGCTGGGATTAAAGGCATGTGCCACCACACCCTGCTTTTTTTTTGTTTTGTTTTTGTTTTTAAGATTTATTTTTTTTAAGCATGTGTATGTGTGTCTGTGTGTGTGTATGTGCACATTAGTGCAGGTACCCATGGAAACCAGAGGTGTCAGATTCCCCCTAGAGTTGGAGTTACAGGCTGCCTGACCAGGGGGAAGCCAAACTCTAGTCCTCTGCAAGAGAAGTACTTGCTCTTAACAGTTAAGCCATTTCTCCAGGCCCTGGGGAAGCCATTGTTAAATCTGAAAGCTAGAGTCCTGCTTCTGTGACACATCTTGTAAATATCCTCCCATGATTCACAAGAGCCAAGGAACAAAGTTCTCAGGCACAGCTGCCTGCCATGAACTCATTGACACTAATGTGTCTTTTGAGGGTATCACCTAAAATTGGGTGCCCATTCATCCAGTGGGACAGTCTACAACTTCAGAATGAACAGGCCAACTCAGTCTGTATAGATGTGGACTTAGCTCAAGAGTTCACACATGAAGAAGTGAGGTTTAACCTGAGATGGGTTGCAGGTCACTAGACACTCTCTTATAGCTCTGCAATCTGTTTGTCTTGAAGGAGTAGTGTGGACAATGCTTAGCTTACTGGCCATAAAGAGCATTTCCTGGAGCAGAAAGCAGTATCAGCCAGCCATCTCTGCCAAGGGTAGGCCTGCAGGGATGCTTAGCCTTAGAGGAGCAGACGCAGCCCGAGGCTGTGGGGCCTCCCATGCCTGGGTATGAGTCATCCTGAAGCCCAAGAGTGAGGTCTGATGAGGGCTTCAGTTCACCTGACTCGAAAGCAGGGTTTGGGTTCTGGGCTAGACTCACCAACTGGAATTCGGGGTGACAGACTCAGATTCTCTCATTGTTTGGAAATGAGATATTGCAACATTAAAAGTTGCTTTCATCAATAAGTTGCTTTCATCAATAATTGCAATGGGCCATTTCAAAAATAGTGAAGAAACACAGAATTGACTAATTCTCAGGAGTGCTGAAGCATCTTTGTACCTAAATCAGCAAGTAAGCCTTGCCTTTTCATGACTATAAAAGAATCAAGAAATATCACAACCCACATCTCTGAGAGCCAATTATCAAATGATGGGTTGGGGTCAGAGTCCCCTAGACCCTCTTAAGATGTTACAGTATTGGCAAGAACACAGAACCACAACCAATCAGTCCAGCTGAAGGCGCACTCTGAGGGCTGGATTGGGCTAGGCAATAAGGCAGCCTCTTTTTCTGCTGTGCCTCCTGGGAACAGCCCACCCAGGGCAGGAGGACACTCATCAGGACATAGGCAGAAGCCCCCCACCCCGCCACAAGGTCACCTGTGCAGGAAGCTGATGTAGGTGATGAGTCTGTAGAGAGACGAATGAAGTTCCAGATCCATTGCCAGCATCCATTCTCTCATGCCAGAGCTGGCAAGTACCATGAGAGACTCTGTCATGAGGTATCTGTCCTTGCCTCTCTGCACAATGGGGGAAAGGCAGGTACAGATTTATATTTCTATCATGCAACCTCTACCTGCCTCCAAGTAGCAAAACCCAAGTGAGACTGGATCCCAAAAGAACAGCTGGTTCCCATTGCAAGGGTTCCAGAGGATTCTGAGGAGGAGTGTTTGACATGAAGAGAAAATGGCATTCCAAAGGTGGGATGTTCTAGCTAGAGGTGAGGGCCACTGAGAAGTTGGAAGGATGGACATCAACTAAGTCCTGAGCTCCACATCAGTTGTCACCTGCTTTTAGCCAGCAACCCCTGCAGGCTCTGCAGGCACCTAAGTGAATGCAACGCAAATGCAGCAACTCCCTGCAGCCCTGTACGTTCTCCTACTTCTGTGTGTGTGTGTGTGTGTGTGTGTGTGGTGTGTATGTGTGTGCTCATGCATGGAGGCTAGAGGTGGATATTAGGTGACCTCTTGCTATCTACCTTATTCCCTTGAGACAGAGTCTCTCACTGAACCTGGAGCTTTGGCTGGCTGGCAGCTAGTGAGCCCCCAGCAATCTTCCTGTCACGCCACCCCCCATAGTGCTGGGGTTACAGGTCCATGCAGCCACACCAGGCTTTTTACATGGATGCTGGGGATCCAAACTCAGGTCCTGATACCTACACAGCAAGTGCTCTTACCCACTGAGTCATCTCCCAAGTCCCCTTTTCTTTTCTTTTTTTTTTTTGAGACAGGGTCTCCCTGTAGCCCCAGCTGTCCTGGAACTCACTATATAGACCAGGCTGGCCTCGAACTCACAGAGATCCACCTGCCTCTGCCTCCCAAGTGCTGGTATTAAAGGCATGCACCACCACGCCCGTCTTAATTTAAAGTTGTTAAAATTATTTATTTGTGTGGGGGGAGGACATGTATGCCACATGTAGATGTGGAGATCAGAGGACAACTGTGGGAGTCAGTTCTCTCTTTCCATCATGTGGGTTCTAGGAATTGAGCTCCAGTCGCCAGCCTTGGCAGCAAGCACCTTTACTCACTGAACTGTTCCTCTGGCCCTCTTAATTTAAAATTTAAAGCTAACATACAAAGTAATAGGTTTCTTTATGACATCTTCATACATAGGTCATATACTTTTTTTAAACTTACAGTACAATTAGTTTGTATTTAATACGGTACTTCTCACCATGGGGCTGTTAATGAAGAATATAAAGGGTTTTTTATATTAAATAATTTCTCCATTTTTAGTATTAGGCACACTGAGTACATTTTTATTGAACTGCTTTTCCTCAGACATACAAATTTTGATTTTGGGCTATTTAATGTTTAAGTATGATATCAACTTGGGAGATAAAGCAGAAACCTAATAGAAAACATGGAGAAAAGGCCTTTCCAAGGATTCTGGAGGTGGTGATTGTAGCCGAACAGTGTTGACTTGCTAGAGTCTGAGCAAACCCTTCCTTACTCCTATTTCATGAGCTTTGACATTTCTGAAAGGAGAGCCCTTCAAAGCCACATCTGCTCATTTCACTTTCGTCTACATATGCTCAAGCAAATGCAAATGTCTCTGAACACAGAGAAACACACCTAACAGGAGAGCGACTGCATCTCAGCTTCTGCTTCAGCAACAGGTAGAAAAACAATGGCGTAAGAATTCCAATCAATTGTGCTGACACTGAAGTCACGGTGTTGGAATCTTCAGGGCTGAACTTTCCAGAGCAATGGTATGTGAAAATTCATTCTGATTTGAAACAGTCCCTTTCTGGACTTCTGGATGCTGAGATGAAGTTACAGGTGACACTGTCTGGCGGAAGGCAGCCATTACAGGAAACAGACTGTTCTCCATCCCCTTCTCTGATGCCTTCCCACCCCCCTGCACCCTCTTGCCGGTCCTTTCCCTCTATACAAATCATCTCTCCTTCTGTTCTCCTGTCACATGTATTCCATTACTCTCCCTTTTCCCTTCCGCTCTCCCTTAATATCTCTTCCTCCTCTTCCCTGGTTCCTGTTCTAGTTTCATTACCTACCTACCTACCTACACACACACACACACACACACACACACACACAGAGATAGACATACACAGGTATATAAATTAAAACAAAGATTCTACATGAGAGAAAACATGTCTTCCTGAGGCTGATTTATTTTGTTTAACAGTTTCCTGAAAATACCATGGTTTCATTTTTTTTAAGCTGAATAAAACTCCATTGTGTGTATACACTGCATTATCTTTATCCATTCATCTGTTGATGGGCATCTAGGCCGATCCCACTTCCTGGATATTATGAATGATGTGGCTGTAACATGGATGTGCCAGTATCTCTGTGCTGTATTGACTTAGAGTCATTAGGGTATACACCCTAGAGTGCTATGCGAGGTCATGAGACTTATTTCTTACCACTTCCCACCAGGTCCACCAAAGAGCCACAGAGATTCCTTCAGGTTCTCTGACCAACTGGCTCTGAGCATGCCACAGGCTTTCAGCTGAAGGAACAAATGGGCGAGGAGAGGAGTTCAATGCCTCCTTGAGGCTCCCACCTGAAGGAATAAATGAAGAAAGTAGCTCAAAGAATCCTGGTTACAACCTGGATATCCTGGAGCTCAGTGAAGGGCAAGACTGACTAAGCCCAGCCACCTCGGAGCCTATGTGCAAGGAGTCAGTCACTTACCCAGTGAGTCAATCACGATCTATGGGGCATCTCCAGCGTGCCAGGAGCTGGGCCAGATGTGAAGAGCCTGAAGGGAAGAGTAGTGCAGGTTTCCAAATGCTGAGGCAGTGGATGAATGCGGCAGCACAGAAAACATGGCTGCTCTGCAGACCACCACACAGCGGCAAGTGCTGATGTCTAACAGACAGGTGTGGTGAAGAAGTACAAGATTTGGGGGCCGGAGAGGTGGCTCAGTGATTAAAAGCAGAGGACCCAGGTTCAATTTCCAGCACCCACATGGTGGCTAACAACCATTCTTAACTCCAGTTCCAGGGATCCAATGTCCTCTTCTGACCTGCGCTGGCATCGCATGACATGGGTACACTTATATACATTCAGGCAATACCCTCATACACACAAAACAAAAATAATAAAATATTCCAAAAATACTAAGTATAAAATTTGGGCAGAATGGGCCCTGATAGGAGAAAAGATAAAAGGTGACTTAAGGTATCCAATCACATTTGGACATCAACTTGGTTAACAGGAAGCCCCAGGCCTTGTTTTGTGTCCCTGCCAGTGGTATGCGGTTACTAATTTGGTAGGGAATCACTTGTTAAGTATTTAAGGACTCTGTGCTGAGTTAACCAATGGTAACCTGAAATAAGACCCAGTGGATGTATCAAACCATGGGAACTCACAAAGGCCATAGATCAGGGCTCCTGAAGAGCCACCTTGCCAGTACATCACAACCTGTGTTTACCATTTCTGGGTGGTAAACGATGCCCATACTAGTGTGGGCATTATGTTTCATGTTTGCCTGTGCATGGCTATGCCACTGCTATCAGAGGGAGACTGTTGCCCTTAGCATTTGGAGTACTTTGAACTCCAGGTGACTCTAACAGCAGCTGTGTACTAATGGTCACTGTTCCCCTTTTAAAAATAAGTAAGCCAAATATACCTGTGGTTACACAGTGAGTGGGAGACGAAGACAGAGCTGCTGACCCTGAGGCTGCCATCAGAACCACATTCTTTCTCTTCTGTAGGGTCCATTACTAAATGTAGAGCTAGAGACCCAGGGAATCTCAGCAGGAAGGAAAACCAGCAAGGTCTTGCTCCATTCCACGGGCCAGGCCCTGTTCGGTCCCTTCCCCACTCTGGCTGTCGCTCTTGATCCTATGGAAGCACCATGGGATGCCTCATTAGCCTGCCTGTCCAGGTGAGGACTCAGGTCACATGGCTCAGTTCACACAGCTGGCAAATCTCTACCCCAGGGCTCTTGATGCCTCGACATTGATCAGTCCTTTGCTGATCCCCTGAAGAGAAGAGCAAGAATGGACAAGAATGAGAAGGAGATGGATGGACAGCACCTTGGTTTTCTGCCAACCCCAAGACTTCATGCGATCCCATCACAGAGTGACTTCCAGAGAACACCCTTAGCCCTTGGCCTCATGCTGACCACCTGGAGTAAAGCCCACTGGGCTTTTCTCTAAATGGATGAAGTGCTCTTGTTATCAGCAGGAAGCTTAGCTGAAGCTCTGCAGGCAGGAAAATAGTGGCTTTGTTAATCAACACACCTTGTTGCCAAATATTGCCCAATTTGCAAAAGTCCCAAAGAAACAAAGAACTTCTGTCCGCTTGGCTGAGTCCTCTTCTTCCTCTTCCTTCTCCTTGTCCACACCTCCTCATAAATAAGACCCTCTGCCACTCTGGGTTCTATTCTCACAAGGACCAACCCTCCCGAGACTTCTTATTTCAAAGACCCACTGGACACTCTCCCTGTGGTCCAAGGAACAGTAGGAATGTCTCAGGTCTCCTGTCCCATCCCCAGTTCTGAGTTTTCAATTCTCCCCTCCAGGGGACCTCATGTCCCTGCAGACTTCTGAATGACATGAGCACAATCTCCACATCTATTCAAATGAACAGTGTGCAGTGGGCCAGGCCCTTCTGGGAAGGAAGGTGCCACTTAAGGGCAATCTGGAGGATGGCTGCAGCTAGCCCAGAAGTAATGAAGCCTGATACGGGGAAAGCCCCAGGCAGGAAACACTAGAGCCCAGGCCCCATATCCCTGTCCATCCCTTGAGGCTGCCTCTGTCAGGAGGGAATTGAGACAGTCCTGGGGGCCTCTTGGCCTTTTTCTATATCTTACAAGGACACAGTTAGATGGGCTCTTAACTGAGGAGCTCAAGGAGAGCACAGGAGATGAAGGGACCAAAGTCCCCCTTATTTCCCTGCGTGAAGCCAGCCAAAACTCCTCCAATCTGACAATGGCTAGCCTCCTGCTGCTCCAGCCGACTTCCTCATCCCCCCATTCTCTTGTTCACCAAACATCTGAAGAGGCAGGAAAGCCTGGGGAAACATTACTAGAGAACCAGAGATTAGCTTGGATGCCTGGGTCTAAACCAACTTCACCCTAATGAACATCCTGGACCTGGGACAGTTTCTCTATTTATCTAAGCCTGTGATGGTCAGCTTTAATTGACACAGCCTAGAGCCACCTGAGAAAGGAATCTTAATGCCGAGTTGCCTAGATCAGGTTGGCCTGTAGTCATGTCTATGAGGATCCAGGCATTTATTCACTCTCTGATCTTAACTGTGGATGCTTTGAGTTTCTGCCTTGACTCCCCAGCAATAATGGGCTGAACCTGGAATTGTGAAACAAAGAACCCTTTGCTTGCTGTCAGGGTATTTTATCCTAGCAACAAGAATGTTCCACGTGCCAAAAACAACACCAATAGTACCCACAACATGAAGTGAGTGGCATTAAGACCTGACTGAGATGTTTCCATGGTGTTAAGTCTTGTCAGTACGGAAGTCACTCATGACCCTCTGTCCTGAGGCAAAACAGAGCACACACCTGCCCCAGCACCACTGTCATTCCTGGTCCTGCCTTCACTTCCTTTTCTGTATCTCTATCTCTGAGAGCTACCTCCTCCCCTCTTCCTCTCCCTTTCCTCAGCTTCCTTCATCTCTAGTGCCCCATCCCTCCTGCATCTTTTTTTTAATCATTTATTTATTTTTTTTTTATTTTTTATTTAATAACCACATGATTAGAAGAAGCATTTCATTATAGCTTTAACATATTCAGGAACAATTTCCAGAGCAAGGATACATCTCTTTCAAAAGTGGCTGTAAATTTTTAGGTTCACAGGTGAATTAATACAGTTATACAATATTGAACTCCATATAAACCCCGTAAGACATAAAATTGAATGAGGCGTTAACCCTTTAAAGAAGATCTCCATTTTATTTTAAAATATGCTGTTTTCTACTTTTTTTTTTTTTTGAGATAGGGTCTCTCTGTAGCCCCAGCTGTTCTAGAACTCACTATGTAGACCAGGTTGGCCTTGAACTCACAGGGATTCGCCTGCCTCTGCCTCCCGAGTGCTGGGATTACAGGTGTGCACCACCACGCCTGGCTGTTTCCTACATTTTCTTTTTTTTTTAATGTGTATGAGCGTATTGCCTGCATGTATGTGAGCGGACCCATGTCATGCAATGCCACAGAGGTCAGAAGAGGGCTTCGTATTCTCCTGGAACTGGAGTTAAGGACGGTTCGTAGCCGCCATGTGGGTGCTGGGAATGCGGACCCGGGTCCTCTGCAAGAGCAGTCAGTGCTCTTAACCGCTGAGCCATCTCTCTAGCCTCTGTTTCCTACATTGTTAATGCTACTAAGGCTTAGATAGATGTTTGCACATGTGTCTTTAATCTCTATGTATCTGATGATTACTAGTCACAGTCAGTTACACTAGGTTCCTTGGCACCTGAGTGTGGATATAAAGTCATCAGGTAGAATTCAATGTTAATATTTATCACCTCTACTAATTAATATGAAGTAAATTTTCATGCTTCCTCCTCAAATATGTCTTTTCTTTTTAATTTGTTGATTTTGTGTGTGTATATCATACAGAACATCCCACACAATCTTATTCATCTTTATACCCACTTATCAATGGCACCCTTCCATATCCTCCCCCCCCACTGCCCCACACTGGAGCCCATATAGTCTGTCATCCCTGTTACTGTCCACTGTATTGTCAGTACCCCCAGCCATTCCCCAGGGCTTGTCCATCCTCAGAATCTAGTCAGCCTATCTAGAGATCCTTGTTTTAGGAAGATCAGCTGTTCCTCATCTAGCAGCAATCAGCTGTCAATATTCCTTTAGATAAGAGTGGAGTCTGCTGTTCATTTTCCCAGTTCTATGCTGGGTTACTGTCTGGGAGTCTTTTGGGCCACCCTGGCCAATAACTCAAAGGAAGGCATCTCCTGTTTCTTGTTATGTAGCCTTTAGCTATACATATGGTCTCTTAAAAATTATATTGACCCCATTAATCTTTGGTTATACTTTCCTTTTGGGTTTTTAAGACCCTACAGTTAGCCCAGATAAACCAATTTATTTTTACTCTTAAGGTCGTTTGAGGATCAGTTCCTCAGAGGTAACATGGGCTTGGGAGGAGCCCCTGGCTCTTTTCTTTTAAACCAGTTCCGCCTATGTGAAGATAAGTCAAAAGCCCTGCTTGACCATGGCTGGCTTCATTCACTTAGAAGCATGGAAGAAATGTTTCCTCTGTGTTGACCCTCCTCTTTGTAGACTGGTCACTGGTTCAAGTTCATCTGGTGGGGTCTCCATGGCCTCCTTGATCAAGAGGACAGGTGACACACCACAGTAACAGGACATTTTGAGAGATGCTCATAGTCCCCTGGAACTTAGTCGACCTAGGAGGGAAAGGAGCAAAGACTGTCCTTTATGTCCCCCTGTCCAAATTAGTATAGACCTCAAAGTATGGCTGTTAAACATCCAAGAAGGTGAGTTCCACCAGTCTGGTACTTTTAATTACCATGTGCCATGCAGATAAAGCTTGGGCAAAACCCAAAGATTCTCAGATAAACCTTGCCTAGACATATATTCCTTGATCTAGTTGTATGTATAATTTGTCAGTAGGTTGTTGGACTAACATGGTTCCCTCTGTTTTTTTTTAAACTAGCTAGGCATTATTTATCTCTTGCATTGTCTAACCCTTCCACCATGGTTTCGCCATTTAAGGTGCCCCTACATTTCCCGTTTCTCCCTTAATAATACCCTTCTCCTATGGTCCCACCTCTCTGGAGCTCCTTCTTTCCTTTTATCCTCAAGTTTCCTTGTATAACCTTCCCTCCCCCCCTTAAAATAACCCCATTTTTTAAAATTTTATTTATTATTTTTATTTTATGTCTATGCGTGTACTGTCTGCATGTAGGTAAGTGCACCTGTGTCGTGCAGTGCCTGTGGAGATCAGAAGAGGCTGTTGGATCCCCTGGGACTGGAGTTATGGACAGTTGTTAGCTGCTATGTGGATGCTGGGATTCAAACCTGGGTCTTCTGCAAGAACAACCAGTGTTCCTAACCACTGAACCATCTCTCCAGGCCCCCAAATTCAGGCTCTTATGCTTGTACCCCAAAGCACTCTCAACTACCGAACCATCTCCCCAACTTCATTTGTCAATGGTTTCTTTGGGAATATGTATTACACTTAAACTTGAACCCAGGGAGTCACATGCAAGGTAAGGTGCTCTAACACTGAGCTATAGCCCTAAACCTTCCATAAAGTTTTGCTAACACTTGTTATAAGCAGGTCCAAGTTAAATTTACGACTACATGGGCCAACAAGATGGCTCAGTGGATAAAAGCACTTACCACACAAGTATGCTAACCTGAGTTCAATCTCCAGAACCCATAGAAAGAATCAACTCCAAAGCTGTACTCTGACCTCCACACAAGCACAGGCCTTGGCATGTAAGCATAAATGCACACACACGAGCACACATGCACACATACACACACATAAATAAAATGTTAAAATAAAATACAAATACCCCAGTTCCTGTAGTTATGTCTGGATACATAATCACTTAGCAGGATTTGGTGCTAGGATCCATCTATGAGGGAGAACATACATCTTTTTTTTTCTGAGTCTGTGTTACTTTACTTAGTATAGCAGTTTCTAGTTCCATGCATTTACCTGCAGATTTCATGATTTCATCTTTCTTTACTGCTGAGTGAAACTCCATCGTATAAATGAACCACATTTTCATTATCTACTCATCAGTTGAGGGACATTTAGGTTGCCTCCTGCATCTTTTTAAACACATCCATGTGCAGGTGTTATGGATGCCCTCCAGAGGAGAGCTGAGCATACTGTCTCACTATGTTTGTAACTGCCAAACCCTGTCCTCTGACTCTTAGTTCCAGGAGGGAATGCCATTGGTGACCTATCTCTGCATCCCCAGGACCACATCGAGGGTGTGTTGACCTGATGAGGGTGGAGAGTTGTTGGGTAAGAGATTGAGAACTCCTTAAATCTCTTTGGCTAAAACTCTAATATGCAGCACCCTCTCATCTTCCCAGAATTTAAGAGAAATGAACCTGGAGAAGTGGTTGAAACACCAAATAGGCCTCCCTCTGGTCTTGTCCTTAACTTGAGACCTCATCTAGTGAAACAAATCTACCCCTTTTTCTTTTTTAGACAGTGTCTCGTGTAGCCTCTGGCTGGCCTGAAACTCACTAGGTAGATGAGGAAGACATTGACCTTCTAATCCTCCTGCCTTCACCTCTCATGTGCTAGGATACCAGGAGCACAGGCATGTGCCACCATGCCCAGCTGAACACCCCCTTTCTTCATCCACTGAGCAAACCTGAATCCTGACCAAAGACTTCCTCCACAAAGTATTAACTTCCAAGCAATCATTCTTAGAAAAGACTCAAAGTTGAGCCACCTGATGACCATCTCCAAAAGAGAGCTGACCTCCCCTGAGTATATGCCATAGCCTATGTTATTAGAGGTGTTAGAGAAGCTGAAAGTGTTGGGGTAGGAGGGGTAGGGAAGCAATGGCTCTGAACCGAGAATGTTGTTGCTAAATGTTGCCCTACTTGTAAAGGAAACTCAGCAATCAAAGAGCTCTCTGCTTGACCAGTCCTTCCTGCCCCTTCTTCACACCTTCCTCTTTCCTCTCTGCAGCCTCTTCCTCTCCCTGGGGTCTCTTCTGCACTCCAGCTGGTCAGGGACGGAGCTACACTCCTTGTGTGTTTGTACTAACACCTTTCTCTCCATCGCTTGGTATGACTAGGAGCTCAGGGACACTCAGTGCTTCCCTCCTCTGGTGTCCATCTGTTTGTTCCTTTCCGTGGTCCTGAGACATCCAGGGCTCCACCTCAGCTACTGAGTGCTCGCTCTGACCTTTGTCTTCTCCAGTGCTGTCCAGTCCATTCCTGGGGACATCTTTCTAAACCACAGAGCCAACAATGATTCCAAGGAACCTCTCCTCTTCCTATGGTATGTCCCCAAGGAACTGCCTCCTTCTTCCTCCTTTGGACTAATACCCCCCTCTGTGCTGGAAACTACTCTGTTCTACCCCACCCTGCATTTCTTGTCAGTGTACTCTACACTGTAAAGGTACACTTAGCCGTGAATGGTTGTATTGGTTACTCCTCTCATTACTGTGACAAAAAAACACCTGACTAAAGCAACTTAAAGATTTATTTTGGCTCACAGTTTAAGGATGCAGTCCATCATGGCAGGAACAGAGGCAACTACTCACATTGCATCTTCAGTCCGTAAGCAAAGAAAGATGGATGCTGATGCTCGGTTCACTTTCTGCTTTGCTCCTTTTAATTCAGTCAGGGACCTTAGCCCCTGGACTAGTGCTGCTTACAGTCAGGGTGGGGTTTTCCTCCTTAGCTAAACCTTTCTGGAAATGCCCTTGTATCTCCCAGGTGATTCCAAATCCAGTCTAGTTGACAATGAAGAATTACAATCACAAGTCCCACCAGCAACTTGGAGCAACATGTGCACCTTTTAGTTCTGGATCAAGATGGAAAAGGCACGTTTCCCTATCCCTCCAACTAAATACTGATTTAAATCCCAGAGGTTATAGACATACTGTCTTCAAACAAGAACTCATCTTCTAATTCTAAAAGTCAGATTTTTAAAATCAGTCTCAGTAGACTGAAACTCATGGGGCTGTGTTCCTTCCTCCAGCAAGGCTGCACTTTCTAAAGATTCCATGATTTCCCAAACAGTCCCACCAACTGGGCATGAAATGTTCAAATACTTGAGCCTATGGGGGACATTTCTCATTCAAACAACCACAGGGATATACCTCAGAGGCATTCTTTTGCCTAGCATGTTCAGCCCTGGATACAATATGCAAACTAAATAAACAGGGGCTAGAGAGATGTCTCCATGGTTAAGAGCACATACTGCTCTTACAGGAGAAGCAAGTTCAGTTTTCAGCACCTATGTCAGGTGGCTCACAATCTCCTGTAACTCCAGCTTTAGGGATATGTGACACTTCTGACCTCCACAGACATCTGCACTCACATGAACATACCCACACAGACACACAGACACAGACAAAGACAGACTGACACACAGACAGACGCATACACACACACACACACACACACACACACACACAGAGCTAAAATTAATTTTAAAAATCTTTTTTGTTTGTTTTTGAGACAGGATCTCCCTGTAGCCCCAAGCTGGCCTGGAACTCATTATGTAGACCAGGCTGACCTTGAATTTACAGAGATCCTCCTGCCTCTGCCTCTCAAGTGTTGAAATTAAAGGCATGCACCACCATACCCAGCAAAAAAAGAATCTTAAAAAACAAAATAAATAAACCATCCATAAAAATATATCAAATAAACATTGATGAAAGAAAGAACAAATGACTATATTAATAGCAAATAAAGTTCAATTCAGAGGAAGGAAAATCATTGCAGGTAGAGATATTATAGAATAATAATCTATACATTAAGAAACCATAGCAAACCTAAATATATGTGTACCTAAAATCAGAACTGCAAAATACACAAAGAAAAACCTGCTAAATAGTAAGGACAAAAAGATGCACAATTATGGTCAAAGACTTCAAACTTCTCTATCAGCAGTTGATAGAACAAGGAGACAGAAATCAAGCACAGGAATTCATCAACCAACAGAATTTAACCAATGTTTATAGAACGTCCACCCAAAAACAGCACAGTACAGATGTCCACAGAATGCTTCCCAAGAAAAACCACACCCTAGGACATAAACAAATACCAGCAAATTTTAAAAATTCAAATCCTACAAAATGTATTCTATTAATGCAGTAAAATCAAACCAGAAATTAACAAGGGAAAATTTAAACTTAAATATCTCTCTTCTTTCCTGTCCTGTCCTCTCCTCTCCTCTTCCCTCCCCTCCCCTCCTCCCCTTCTCTCTCTCTCTCTCTCTCTCTCTCTCTCTCTCTCTCTCTCACTCTCCATCTAGGCCAGCTTCAAATTTGCAATCCTCCTGCTTTAGCCTTTCAAATGCTGGGACAACAGACACCACACTAGGTTTTAAACACCACACTTTTAAACAATCAGTAGGTCAAAAAAGCAGCTCAGGAAAAACGTTTAAATATATTGAACTTAATGATAATGAAAATATAGCAGATCAAGATCTGTGAGCGGCTACTAAAGCTGTGTTTAGGCAGAAGCTTGTAGGTCTAAATGCTTATATTAAAGGAGGAAGCATCCCATACCAATCATCTAAACCGCCACCTAAAGAATGAAATAAGCCCCCAAGAAGCAAAATAATAAAATAAAATGAATATGAGCAGGACAGAGAATCAATGAAACAAGGCTGACTCTTTGAAAAGATAAATATTTTTTAATCTAGAAAACTGCGAAAGAAAAAAGAAAAAAATGCTAATGCCAGGAATGAAACAGGAGTTATCACTACAGAGCCTAAAGACAATGGAAGGGTAATTTGAAGACTACTGCAATATCTCAACACCGTAAATTTGACAACTCAGATGAAGTAGACCAAAAGAGCTACCACAAGTCACCTAAGTGAAATCAATTATTTAAACAGCCTGATAACTGTTGAAGAAATAGAATTCATAACTTTACCACCCCTCCCCGAAGCCTGCGGACTCCAGTGATCTTGTTGTTGGTTTTTACCAAATGCTTAAAGAATTATCACAATTTTACACAATTTCTTCTTCACCAAATAGAAGGAATACCCTTCGGCTCATTTTACAGAAATTAGCTACAGAAAGAGAGAGAACATCCCATAATTCTTTGTGGAAACCCTCCAAAGTTGGCAATCACTTCCTTCCACTCCCCCTGTACACCCCCAGCCACACACTCACACACAATTTCCCTCCTGTTTCCTGGAAAGGGGCAATACTGTGAACCATATGGCTCTCTTGGTCTGGCTACATGCATTAAAGATCACCTAACTCAAGCTGGCCAGGTAATCTCTGTGTGTGTGTGTGTGTGTGTGTGTGTGTGTGTGTGTGTGTGTGTGTGTGTGTATACATGATGTACCTGTTGTGTGGGTGTGTACATTGTGTGATGTGTGTGCATGTAGGTGCATGTGCATGTGGGGGGGTGTCAGAGATCTTCCTTCACACACTGTTCACTAAGTTCTTTTGAGACAGGATCTCTCACTGAACCCTGGAGCTCGCTGTGGATTCATTTACTTGTCTCAGCCCCAACTCTCAGCACTTTACCCACTGACCCATCTCTCCAACCTCCCTTTTAAACTTTTTAAAAGTAACTCTCATATAGAAAAACATAAATGTGCAGCTGAGATTATTCTGAAGAAAACAGTCATGCAATCACAATCCTGATCAAGAAAGAAAACATTGCCTAAGTCTAGAAGCCCCTCAGACCTCCCAGTCCTCACATCCTGCTCCAACCCTTGATGCTAGGCTGCTGTCCTAGCTCCTAACACTGTAGTTTGGTTTTGCCCAACTTTGACTATCATATGAATGGAGGCAGGCACTGTGTCCTCTTGTGTCTGGTTTCTTTCATTCAACATTATGTTTATGTGGACAGAGCAGCCTCTGGGTCTTGCTCCTCATGTTAGAAGGAAGGCTTTCAGCATTTTCACATTAAATATGGCATCTATTTTCTATAGAGATTTGTAGACATTTGGATTTTTGTAGAATAAGTTCCTTAGATACATAATTTTTGACATAAATGAATACTGAATTTCAGCATCTATTGAGACTATCATTTGATTTTTTTCTCTTTTGTGACTAATTTCAAGGACTTATCTCCAAATGCCAAGCCACCCTTATCTTTCTGAATAAAGTTATAAATGATATATGTATATATTTACCCAGTCCATGATATGGTAACATTTGGTTTTTAAAAACAAACATTTTATTGAAGTAATATGTGTAGATACATCATATAACAAATGCATTAATTACTGATACATAGTTTGGCAGCTTTTAAAATTTTGAGCATGTCCCTATAACATATATAGAGTAACTAATACACCCACAAGATAAAAATAGACAAGCAACACAAGCCTATATACAGCTCCCACTTCAAGAAACAGAATATTTCCAGCCCCTGAGCCACCCCCATGCATCTTTCCAGTCATTGTCCCAAAGGCAATCACTGTCCTGACATCTAACATAACATGAATTTTGACCATGTTGGAAGTTTTAATAGATGGAATTGTGTAGAATAAGACTGAGTTTTCTGTTCAAATTTTTATTTATGCGATTCTCACACAAATAGTTCTATATCCTAATTGTTGTATGGTCTTTCTGTGAATGTACCAAATTATCTGACTATTCTATTGTTAAGACATTTAGATCATTTATATGTGTATGAATTGCTTTTAGGCATACACCAAGGAGAGAAATTACACAAAATATGAATATGTTATGCTTTAGAATATTGTCTGTTTCCCAAAGTTGTTCTAACAATTTTTTGTGGTGAGGGATCTTACTCTGTAGCCCTGGCTGACCTGGAGCTCTCTATGCAGCTGGTCTTGAATGTACAGAGATCATCCTGCCTCTGCCTCTGCCTCCCAAGTTCTAACAATTCTTTATTTGAAAGTGTCTTATTTATTTATTATTTTTATTTTACATATGAGTGTATTGCCTGCATGTATGTAAGTACATCTGTGCCATACAGTGCTCATGGAGGTCAGAAGAGGATGTTGGATCCCCTGGAACTGAAATTACAGATGGTTGTGAGCCATCATATGGGTGCTGAGAACTGAACCTGGGTCCTCCGCAAGGGCAGCCAGTACTCTTAACCACTGAGCCATCTCTCCAGCTCCTCAAGTTCTAACAATTCTTAGGTCCACTAATGTATATGAGAATGCCAGTTGTTTCATATCCTTGATCACTTGGGATTCTTTTTCTTTTAATTACATTAATTAATTTGTGGGGGTGGGGGGTATGTGTGTGGAGGTCAGAGGACAACTTTCAGAAGTTGGTTTTCTCCTCCCACCTTGTAGGTCCCAGGGATTGAATTCAGGTTGGTCAGGCTTGGTGACAAGCATCTTTACTCACTGAGTCATCTCACCAGCCCCCTATTTTTCACTTTAGCCGTTCTGTTGGGGACATAACTATATTGCATTATGGTTTTCATTTACGCTTTCCCTAGCAACTAATGATCGAAGTTGAGCACCATTTCATGTTTTGGAAACATCTAGATAACTTTTTATTGTTCCTTCATTGTTTTGCCTGTTTGCTTGTTTGATGCTGGGAATTTGGAGGAAGGATTTGTTCTGACTCCTGATTTGAGAGGGGAAAAGTCTATTGTGGTGTGGAAGACATGACAAGATCCATGAGAGCGGGAATGTACAGCTGATCGCCCTGCGTTTCAGCAGGAAGCAAAGAGCAGGTGTGGGATATCCTTCAAGCTTGCCCTAGCTGGTCTATGTTAGCTATTTAGGCCCCATGCTCCAAAGATGCCACAGCCTCCACCAGCTGGGGACCAAGTATTCAAACAGCTGAGCCTGTAGAGGACATTTCAGACTCAAACCACAGTATTCCACCTCTCCTTCTACCTCCAAGAGGCTCAAAGCAAAATGCATTCATTCATTCCAACCCTAAAAGTCTGTAATTTTGTTTTGTTTTGTTGTTGTTGTTTAACTTTTACAAAAACTTTATTGAGAATTTCATACATGCATATAAGGTGTTTTGATCAAATCCATACCCACTCCCTCCCCTCCAACACCTCCTAGCCTGGATACTGGCCCATTTCTTATCTTGGCACCCCAGACCCCTGGACTTACCTCTTAGCCCAGGGTCCCCACTGCTTCCTGATCTTTTGCATCCAGGCCAACTAAATTCCACTGGAACAGGTGTGTTGCTAAGAGGCCCAAGGACATTTTGACTTTTAGCCAGGAAACTGGCTACTTTTCTTTAGGGTCTTTTTACCCTAACTGCCTAGCCAATTCCTACCTCCTTATCACGCCATACTCTGAAGGGGTTACCCAAATTGCCAATAGGGTACCAACACTGTTCGAAAGTCCAAAGCCTCGTCTGAGGCTCAAGGCAAACTCTTAGCTGCGAGCCCATGAAAAATCAAAACAAGTTACATACAAAGGCACAAAGTAAACATTCTTGTTCTAAAAGGAAGGAACAGGAAGATAACAAGGAAGGACCAGACCAAAGCAAGCCCCAAACCCAGCAGAGAAAACATTAAATTCTGTAACTCGGTGTCTGGCATCCAGAGCACATAATGGCATTGTATAAGCTCTAGCAAGCTGTGTCCCTGGTCCTGTGTCCCTGCCATTTGAAGTACACATGGTCTCATTCTTGAGGCTGGCTCCACTCAGCACCTGTGATTTTCCTCAGCACATGTCCCAAAGTTCCCACATCCTGGGGTCTCCATTGCAACTTGGGCTTCACCTTTAATGTTTCACCCATTCTCCTTTCTGGACCTCTTTTCATGGCTGCTTTGCCGTATTAAATTTCCTCTGCTAAATAAACTATCCCATCACTTTTAGATTTAGCCTCATTCAAAGTTTCAGGACATAGGCAGAACACAGCTAGATCTTTTGCTGGAATAAAACAGATGGTTCCTATTTCACTTCCTGAGAGAATTCCTGTTCCCATCTGAAAGCCAGTGAGCCCAGCTTCCACTGCCTGCATTTCTGTTGGCACTTCGCTCTTCCAAATTCCCACCAGAATGGCTCAGTAAGCTCTACTTACAGTGTTCTAGAACTTCTCTACCCTGCAGCTCCAAACTCTTCCACCACCACATCACCCAGGTCCTAAGGCCTCTGATATGTCAAGTTTATCACAGCAGTGACCCTGCTTCTGAGTACCAGTTTATATATTAGTTTCTTATTTCATTTCTGTGGTAAAACACCTGACAGAAGCAACTTAAGAGAAGGGCTTATGTTGGCTTAGAATCTGAAGGAACTAAAGTCTACTGTGGCATTGAAGGCATGACAAAATTCACAGCAGCAGGAGGGTGTGGCCAGGGCGCCTCACTTCTCAGAAGACCAGGAAGCAGAGAGCTCAAGCCAGAACAGGATATCCTTTTAGGCCTGCCCCTGGCCAGGCTATATCAAGCAACAAGGTCCTATGTTCCAAATGTTTCAACCAGCTTCCCAAAACAGTGCCACAAGTGGGGAACTAGGTTTTCAAACACAGGAGTTGTGGGGAAATCTTCAAACTCAAACCATAATTGTTGGTTAGTCTGTTTCTTCTTCACATACAGGAATCCCTATAGTATTTTGCAGCATCACCTCCACATCCCTCCAGAAGCCCAGCGTTCCTCCTCCCTCAGCTCCTGAAGCCCAGATCTGCCACATCTGCATTCCAGATAGTTCCCTTGTCCTTTGTTTCATTCACTATAGTCTGGTGCTCTGAAGGGCAAAGCCAAGGACAGGAGTAGTTAAAACTGACAGGCATGGAGGTTCAAAAACATCTCTACCTCTGACCCACATTCCAGATCTAGACAAATCGTTCTACATCTCTGAGTTTCAGATTTCTTTTATGAAAACAGGAATATTAAAAGTGCTTTCCTGATAAAATTATCAGGACTTAATGAAGTAAACATAATGTGTCAAGCCATGGTTTGAGACCACAGCAAATACTTCGTAGTATTGCAATTATTTCCAGACGTCTCTGAACTCTGCTGTGAGCCCGACCATGCAGAGCCCTGGGGATCTGCAAAGGAATCCCTTCCCTCAGGCTCCAAATGGGTCATGATCCAAGCAAGGTGCAGATGTGATAGACCAAATCAAGTCCACCCTGCAGGAGTTTGAGAGGGGACTACTTTTCCACAGACTCCCTTTTGAAGCTTGTATTAGTCACTTTTTATTGCTATGATAAAAAAATAATGACCAAATCAACTTGGGGAGGAAAGGGTTTATTTGGCTTACAGCTCACAATCCATCATCAAGAGAAGCCAAGGCAGGAACTCAGGGCAGGAACCTGGCGGCAGGAGCTGAAGCACAGACCATGGAGGAATGCTACTTAGTGTCTTGCTCCTCTAGCCTGTGTTCAGCCTGCTTTCTTAAACAGCACAGGACCGCCAGTGGACTGGGCCCCTCCACATCACTCAACAATCAAGCAAATGCCCCACAGACATGACCACAGGCCAGTGCAGTGGAGGAAATTCCTCAATTGAGGTTCCCTCCACCCAGGTATGTCAAGTTGACAACTGAAGCTATCTAGCACAAAGCTGTACAAAGAATTGTGCTCCAAGCACCTGTCTCTGTGATCCTGGGCACCTGCCCCCACCTAATCTCTCCCTCTGTCCTGATCTCTGTAACTTTCTGTCTCTCTCTTCCTTTCCCTTTTACAACTTGTACTTCTTCAGTCTCTCTCTTTCTCCTTCCCCCATTTCCTCCCTCGTCTCTCTCTTAGCCATTCCACTCTCTTCCCTCCTCTCTTGTCACCCTTCTCTTCCCTTGGCCCCTCCCACCACCTCTTGGCACTGTCTACTTTGTAACCCAGCCAGCTGCCTCCCAACCCTCAGTCCTGCCTCTGTTCCACAGCATCTCTCCCACCAGCATCTTCTGGACTACAAAAACACTTCCCCAGAACCCATGTTGCCATCTTGTCACTTCCCCAGCAGCTGAAGGTCACAAACTTGATAGCTACAGTCAGGTGAAGCACTTAGACTCTCAGACCCATCATCAGACTCAGGGGGGCTGTGGAGAATGCTAGACACCAAGGGTGAACGAGGCCCACTTGGGTCTTCATCAGTATACCCTGTGGTCAGGGACAGTGCCACTTAAGGAAACAGCACAGGAAGCTACAGGGAAGCCAATGGGCCAAGATGAGGATCTGAAGCAGAGGATGACTTGCAGAATGGGGAACTGAGGAGGGAAGCCTGGGGACCTGGTAAACGAAGCAGAACATAGTGGCTATTTGGACAGAGTCAGAAAAGTAAGCAATTTCCAGGATGTTTGGAAATATTCTGGCTTAAGGTTGTTCCTACGAAATAATTGACCAAGAAAATCCAAGACTCTTCAGAGCTGAATATATCCTTTGATGCCATTTTGCAAAGTAGTCTGGGCTGGGGAGATGGCTAAGTCAGAAAAGTGATTGTTTTGCAAACATGGGACCTGTGTTTAATCCTAGACACATGTGAAAAAAAAAATCTGGATGTGGTGTTGTGTTTGTAATCTCAGTGCTGGGGAAGACGGAGATGGGTGGGCTCACTGGCCACAGCCTAAGCTTACTTGACAAGCTCCAGACCAGCAAGAGATACTGTCTCAAGAAACAAAGTGAATAGTGCCTGAGGACACCTGAGGTTGATCTCTGGACTCCACATGCACATGGACACAGGTGCATATGTACACACATGAGCATGCACATACACTACATAAAGAAATAATTAGGGTAGGCATTGGAATTATCACCATGAGTCGGATCAGGGAGCAGGCAGTTTCTACCATAGGGAATGAAAATATTCACTGGTCACAACAACTGAAGAGGCATAAAGGATGACACCTGTACCTTGTGTCCTGTAGATAAAGGGAGGAGGCGGGTGCTGCCTCCACCTGCAGCAACCTGACCTGCAGTGGGCAGGAAAATTCCTACCTTGCCCCAGCAGGCATCTTCCAGCAGCTCCATGATGGTGATGTGACTGGAACCAAGTGACAAAAAGACAATGCTGGACACTAGGACCCATGGGACTTTGTGAGTAATGGTAGAACTTCTGCTTAACTCTGAGGAAGATGGAACTGCTGCTGGAATGAAGGCCGAATGGAGAGGAGGGGGCAAAGGGGACAGAGGGACAACTGTGGAAGCTTGGTGATAATTCAGGAAAGAGATGAAGTGTTTTAGACCAGGGCATGACAGTAGACAGATGCTGGGTCAAGTTGGATGCTAAATACATTTTAAAGGTAAAACTATGGGATTTGCCTGCATTAGAAGGGAGTGTGTGGAGTCAAGGATGACACTCACTGTTTAGGCTGAGAAATGGAAAGGAATAGGATGTGCTGGCTAAAATGGGGAAGACTGGATAAGGAGTTCGGACGGGAGGTCTACCAGAAGTTCCATTGCAGACAAGGAGGTTGGCAGACCTTGGACATTCAGGTAGATCATGAAGGAACAAGCTCCCTGACTTGCTGCCACTCAGAGAGACATGCTGACATTGCATAAATCAGAGAGGGGGGCTGCGAAGATAGCTCAGTCAGCAGAGTCTGCTGTGAAAACATGAGGACCTGAGTTTGATTCCCAGTTCCCATGTAAAAAGCTAGGCATGGTGGCACACTTGTGATCCCAGCACTGGGAAAACAGAGACAAGAGGATCCTTGGGACTTGCCGACCAGCTAGCCTAGACAAATTAGTGAGCCTCAGGTCCCAGTGAAGTGCCCTGTCTCAAAGTACAAGGTGGACAGCTCCTGAGGAAAAACACCTGAGGTTGACCTCTGGCCTCCGTGTATACCCCAACACACACACACACACACACACACACACACACACACACACACATCAGATCTGACCTTTCTGACAACACCTCCCTGCTCCATGCCTGTGAGAGTCGTATGTGTGGCGCGCTTCCCAATGGAGCCTTCCTCTGCAGCCCTGTGGCTCACCTCCTTTGTGCATTGTCCTTCCCTGCATGTGGACTTAGGGCAGGGCTGAGCTTTTTCTCTGCATAGTCGCATGTGATGCTGAGCTTGCCTCTAGGGATTTTACAAATCTAACTTGTGATTGATTGATCATGTGAGAAGAAAAGAAGGAAAGTGACATTCTGGCTGCAAGAATAAAGGCCGCATTCACAAACCTCAGAAGGATTTGTATGCAACTTCCAGACACTGTTAAATCACTATTTTAAATCACCTGTCCACAGGTGTAGGTAAAGAAAAGAACTTATCCAAGATAGGTGTGAACCATGAAATGTGAAACAGAAGACTTGATTGCCACTACCAAAACAGAACCAGAGAGAGAGAAATTAACTCGGCCCCTGCCTTGCCCAGAGCAGTGTTACAATTTCTAGAAAAGAAGAAACAAAAGCCAGGATGTCACCATCCTGGCAGTAATGATGACATTCTAAAAAGATACTTGTGCCCCACCCTTGGGGTCCATTGAGACAGTGGACCCCAAGAAAGAATTTCTCCAGGAATTCCTTGCTGGAAGAAAAAATAAGCTACAGTCCAGTACCACCTATAAAGAGACGTGTCTCCCAGAAAGGATTTCATACAGTTCAGACAACTTGGCAGATGACCTAACAGGAGAAACTGGAGCTGACGCCATGATGGGCTGGGCCACACCTTGACCAGGGCTGCTCAGTTATACATAGCTCTTGCCCTCTATTTAAACTTGAATCTCACACTGGCACCCCTAAACATGGATTTAAGGAGTATGCTGGTTATCTTTAGTTGTTAACTTGATACAACCTAGAATCACCTGAGAAGAGAGTCTCAGTGAGGGATTTCCTACAATCCCTACATTGGGTTGGCCTGTGGGCATGCCTGTGGTGGTTATCTTAAGGTGACTGAGGTGGGAAGGCCCACTCCACTGTGAGCAACACCATCCCTAGGCAAGCAGCCCGAACAGTAGAAGAGTGGAGAAGCTGACTTGAGCGTAAGCAGGCGAGTGACCATTCGTGCGTTCACTTCTCTTTGCTCTTGACTGTGGATGTGATGTGAGGAACTGTCACATTTGAAATTCCTGTCTTAACTTCAGGATGATGATGGACTATGACCTGATATCATAAGCTGAAATAAACCCCTTTCTCCCTTAAGCTCCTTTTTGTTGGGGAATTTTATCACAACAGAAAGGAAACGGACTGAGCCTTCCTGGTTCCTCATTCTAATGTGGCCACACTAAATAAAACTCCTTTTTCTGCTTTTCTCTATTACTTGTCTGTTTAATTGGTCTATTGAGGATGGATGATAGGGACTAGCTTGTTAGGGCTGTCAGGAATCAGGTTCTGACTAACAAGTCTGATAGAAAGGTCATATGTATTTATAAGATTTATCTGTGAGCCCAAGTTATCAGAAATAACTCTTTCTTTTGGTGCCATGGGCCAGGGCTCTTAAGGCTGGCTGCTTGTTTAATTCTTAGGGTCCTAGTACAGGCCGGAAAGTGGGTGAAGAGGGCACTGATGCATCCCTGGATAATGAAACTCATCTGCCAGTGGCAGTGCCCTGTCTTCTGCCCTCTACTACTGCTGAGAGGCATCACTGTCCAGCTATCCTGGCTTGGACCAAGTGCTCACAGGTGTCCCTACCATAGTATCTGATGCCTCTTCTTCCCCACTCCAACCTTCAGAGCCATCTTAGTTTAGCACCTGTGAGATAAAACCTTCATCTTGGAGGAAGTTGAATAAACACCAGGATATCTGAAGGGAGGTAAACAACAGGATGTGATAAATTTAAAAAAAATAAACAGCAGGATATTTTGAGGGGAGGTGAAACAGTCCATCCTGTGGAGAAGTGCCTTAAGCTCAAGAAGTAAACAACTTCCAGGAAGTCCCTGAAATTGACAAGGTTCAGTAGCCTATATAAGCCCTGTGGACTGCTGAGAAATGCTTTCAGATCAGCCAAGCTGCCTGAAAGAGGTTCAGACCTGTGGAGCTGCCTGAAAGGACACTCCAACCTGTTGAGCTGCCTGCAGGTTGTGCAGTGCAGTCCAGGTTTCCTGTTTTCGTGAGCTGTCACCCATGCTGGGGTGAGCTTTGGTGATACTGCTGTCTTACCATCATTTCTGTTCCTGTAAGTAACCCCTCATCTATATTCTTGTAAATAACCTCAATAAAACTCATTGATTCACCAAGTTGGATTTTGGAGCTATTCTTACTTTGGTCTGTCAATGGTTCACTATCTGGGGTGAGTAGACATTTGTCCACATGTCCCCAGGAGTACTGACACACAACAGCACCTTCCTGAAAGCTGGGTAGTGGTGCCTCATGATCTCTTAATTCTTACTACCTGTTGCACACCTGGGTCATGCCTCAGGAAGGAGCACTTGGAAGAAGCACTTGCTTATGGGACCTTTTGCTGATAATTGTCAGTCAGGCTGTTCCAGCTTATTTCCTTAGCTATACACAAGTCTTGTCTGTTCAACTGCTAATTCTGAGACAAGAGAACAAAGTATGGATGAACTGTTTAAAAACCTCACCAATGGCAGCCTGAGGCGCTATCTCAAGCAGTAAAGTGCTTGCTATGTAAGCATGAAGACCTAAATTTGATTCCCAGTACCCACTTTAAAAAACTTGGCCACTGTAATCCCAGAACTGGGGAAACAGAGACAGATCCCTATCCTTGCGGCCTAGCCAACCTATCCTAATAATCAGCAAGCCCAAAGTCCCAGGGAGAGACCTGTCTCAAAAAATAAGGTAGGGGCTGGAAAGATGACTCGGTGTTAATAGTACATACTGCTCTTAGTCTCTTCTGCATGAAATAACTACCATCATCACCACTTCAGCTGTGCCTGCTTGCTAACCATCATCACAATTGGGCATGTTGATGGTTGTGCTCCTTCATTAAAGGAGGGGCAAGCAGGGTCACTGGACCCTCACCTGAGTATCCAGCCACTCTTTCCAGCCAACTGTATGTAATTTGGCCCTAATCACACATGGTCTCCTGGATTTGGGGAGGGCTAAAGTATATAATCTGAGGAAGGCCAGGAAGAGAAGGCTTGATACATGCTGGGTAAAGGCTTTCCAGTGTGCACACCCCTACGTCATTCATACACCTCAGCAACCCCTCAGTCATCTGTGTAAGTAAGCTCAGTAAATTCACTGGTTTCCCAGGAAAACTTTAATCAAATATTGGCTTGACACTAGAACCTTAGAAGATTAAGTATTGCTTAGTATCCCCAGGAAAGAATTCTTACAACAGATGGAAAATTTATTTGTTAATGTTATTATGTCTCATAATTATTTTTTTAAAAAAGAAAATGAGAATGTAAAAGATGTTAAAAGGATATGGGAATGGAGATATTTTCCAAAATAGAAAAAATGAGAAAGCCAAGTTGGGTCTGTTTAGGTTTGTTATATATAAAGGATGAGACACAAAGAGACAAAAACACATAATCTTAAATTTTCAACGGTCATAGTTTAGTCAACTAGTTTAAGGTACAAAACATATGTCTAGTCAAAGTTTATCTGAGAATGTTTGGCTTTTGCCCAAGCTTTATCTACATACCACATGGTAATTAAAAGTAGCAGAGTGGTAGAACTAACCTTCTTGGATGTTTAACAGTCATACTTTGAGGCCTATACTAATCTGGTCAAAGGGACTTAAGGACAGTTTTTGCTCCTTGCCCTCAAAGGTTGACTAAGTTTCAGGGGACTATGGAGCATCTCTCAAAATGTCCTGTAACTGTGGTGAGTCACTTGTTCTGTTTAGAGAAGCCATGGAGACCCCACCAGATGGACTTGAACCAGTGTCCTGGTTCCCCAGGAAAACTTTAATCAAATATTGGCTTGACACTAGAACCTTAAGAGGGGATAAGCATTGCTAGTATCCCCAGGAAAAGAATTCTCACAACAGATGGAAAATTTGTTAATGCTTGTTATGTTTCATAATTATTTCAAAAGAAAAAGAAAAGAAAATGAGAACATGAATGACAGAATGTGTTAAAGAAACAGTTCCCATCAATAAAAAGGCTGAGAATGTCATCAGATAGCATCTGAGACTATAGCAGAAACCTTCTGTTTTGCTGTGACCTGCCCATGAATGTATCCACCAAAGTATTTGAAGAGTGTGTTGATCTATATCTTTCTTTGTTCTATCTTCTTTAGAACATGGTATTTGGGGAAACCTAAACCTGTGTTCCTGGGTCATGGTCACTCATATTTGGCTACAGAATAAACCATCTTTTTAATTCTTTTGAGGTGAGAGCTATTTATTTCGACAACAGATCTATCAGTGAATTAGCAGCTCATCAGACCAGTGCTGAGTACTGGGATACTGGCAGAGCTACAGATTTCGAGGTGATGGGACCCACCTTTCTGGTCAGGGTGCCTTTGTAATTGTGTCATGGAGGCTGTGTATTTTTGTACCAGTCAAAACTTGGAGTCCCATGGAACTGTAGATTGAAGACAATCCAAAAGTGATAGGCCATCTGTTCTGCCCTGGCTGCCTCTGCCTTAACCAGTTTGCTCCCATCTAGAGGGCATCATATTAAGGAAGTTCTTCAACTTCCATTGGTGGTTGACGATAAGGTTGACGGTCACAAGGCAACCAAGGAGGCTGTCTTGCTGTTTACGAAACTTAAAAAGCCTAGAATGACATCAAAAGTCTATGCCTCTCGACAAACGGGAGCTGGCAAGGGCAAAATGAGAAACCACTGTGAAATCCAGTGTAGGGGACTCTGCATCGTCTGTAATAAGACAAAGACATCCTCAAGGCCTTCAGAAACATCCCTGATACTGCTCTGTTTAACATAAGCAAACTGTACATTTTGAAACTTGCTCCTGGTGGGCTTGTGGGACGTTTATGCATTGCAACTGATAGGGCTTTCTAGAAGTTGAATGTCACTTGGTGTAAAGCTGCTTCTCTTAGGAGTAACGGCAACCTTCCTGAGCACAAGATGAGGAATAGAGACCTGAGCAGAATCTTGGAAAGCCCACAGATCCAAAGAGCCATCCAACCACCTTGCAAGAAGTTTCGCCATAGACTATACTCAGGAACACCATTCTGCACCAGACTGGGAATCACAAACTCCAGATAAAGAAAGAGGAAGTCACACCAGGCATGGTGGTGCACCCCTTCGATCCTAGCACTCTGGAGGCAGAGGCAGGCGGATCTTTATGAGATCCAGGCCAGCCTGGTCTACATAGTTGAGTTCCAGGCCAACTGAGGCTACAGGGAGACCCTGTCAAAAAAAAAAAGTGGAAGTCATAGGAGGCTGCAGAGAAGGGAGCCACAGGTGAGGCACCTACAGAAAACAAGAAAGGCAGGAGGGCTGCGGGTGAAGAAAGCAAAGGGACAAAGGCTGCAGCGACCAAGAAGCCTACAGCTGAAAAGAGCAGCAGAAGAGAAGCCGCGGAAGAAAAACTGTTGCATAAACCACTAACACCTGTTTATCTCCCTAAGGAGCACATGGACAGCCTATTTGAATAAAGACATGATAGAAGCTGCACTGAGGGAAAGAGGAGGCCATGACAGCAGCAGTGCTGGGCTGGTAAATCTTTGACAAAGCGCTCTGATCATTTAGTTCACTGTGAATATTTTACACATACTGATCGAGCTAGGTGTGGTGGTATCTGCTTCTCATCACATTGCTTATGAGGCTGAGGCAGGAATCGTGAATTCTAGGCTAGCCTGGGCTACATAGTGAGACCCTGTCTTAACAGTAACAGCAGCAACAAAGATATTGATTGAAATACTAAAAAAAAAAAAGCTTTCTTTGTTCATATACAAGAGTAAGATGATAAAGCAACAACTCCACAAATATCAGAACATCTTTGAACACATGACTTGTCTTAAGGAAATGTTTTCCTCAGTCACACAGTACTTTTCTAATACTGGAGGAATATTTCTCTCATTTATGTGTGTGTGTGTGTGTCTGTGTGTGTGTGTGTGTGTGCGTGCGTGTGTAAACACGCTAGTCACAATGTCACAGCTAAAGAGATGACATGCTTTTAACTTTAATTAGTATTATAAATTTTTCTTCTGTTGTTTCCTGAACAATCAATGAAAAAATAACATTTCGTGGCATTTGCCAATTCCTGTAGTGTAAGAACTACAGGTGTTCACTGAATCACATCTAGGAACAGCTAAACAGTAGCACATCTGAAATGTTCCCACCACAGATACAACAGACAAAGCAGCCTTGAAAGCCACCGAGAACTCAAAAAGGACCTGTCAGAGCAGTGCAATGTTTTGCAAATTCTTGCCCATTTAACACTACCTCACTGGGAAGGAGGATCAGCAAAGTGATTGACCGGGTGGGTAGGAATCAGGCTTGGGGCTGGTAATGTTTCTGTCCCCTTGACTTGAAGAATGATTACACAAGATTGTTCATTTTGTGATAATTTATCTAGCTATAGGAATGTTAATTGTGTGTGGTTTTAGATGTCTATTTCACATCGATATCAAAATTTGCTTTTAAAAACCACCAGAGAGAAGACAAATGACCTCAGCTTGGCAGTTCCCTTGCGCCCTGGGAGACCTTGAATCTGCAAAGCTTTTCCTGAAATGAGAGCTTCTTCCTCCCATGCCAGGTTTGTCAAGGGCTGGAGAGGGAAGGGATGGCGAGACAAGGGGTGGAGGTGGGTCTTCATAAATTGAGCATTGCTTGTGGTCAGCCAAACCACCATGATATAGGGATCTAAACTGGAGCATGGGCTCCGCAGAGGAAAAGAAGGGGAGGAGGAAGGAAAGAAGGAACAAGGATGCTTGGCACACTTTGGGGAACACCCCCTGAGCCCTTTCCCCTGCCAAGTGCTGTTCTGAATACTGAGTGTTCTGAATACAAGATTCATTCTTCTCAACCACCCTGAGAGGAAAGTCCTGGGACCATCCTGCAAATCTCACAGATCTCCTAGGAGACCGAGACTGGAAGTGAGGATAAGCCACCACCTCCCACCCACCACCTCCTTCCCCCTGTGATTGCACTCTCTTCTCTCCGCACCCCACCACTACGTCCCTGAAAACTGGCATGTCCCATATGGGTAGGTTATGTCAGGAAGAGCCCAGAATGTTCTGTCTCAGAGAATTCTGCCAATATTCAGCCTCAGCCTCATCGCATGCTGGAACTTAGCCCTTAGGATCTGGGGGTCCCAGCATACTGTCCGTACTGCAGTTGATCAAAATTAGCTGCTGTTGATGAGACAGGAACATCAAGGGGAGGCAGAAGGTAAACCAAAAAGAGTAAAATAAAACATTTCCCATGATGCCAGCCAAACACATGTGCGTGTGCATGCACATGCAAGTGCACGCACGCACACACACACACACACACACACACACACTCACACTCACACACACGAATAGGCAAAGAACAAAGGTGGTAACAACAAACCAGTTGCTGAAATTTATTAATTGACAAGAATGATGGTGGACCACTTATGTTACATATTCTGTCAAGGAATTTTGAAAAGAAGGAAAAACTTTTAGTGAGATTAATTATCATAGCATTAGGGAAATCTGCAGCAACCTTCCACAGGAGATCAGAATGACTTAGGTGACTGGTCTCCTGCCTCATGCTTCCCAGGACTAAAGAATTTGTACACTCGTTTCAATTGTGTGTGTGTGTGTGTGTGTGTGTGTGTGTGTGTGTGTGTGTAAAACATCTTGAATTCTGCCTTGGTGGTTCTCCCTTAGTCTAAGATACAAAACAGAGTTTCTTTACTACCTCCTCCACTGTCTAAGATACAAAACAGAGTTTCTTTACTACCTCCTCCACTGTGCTAGGAGAATTCTCCCTGGGAAAGAACGTCTGCCTTGGCCCCAAAGAAATGTATTATAATTTATTTTATTTTTATGTGTATTTGCCTGCATGTAGATATGTGCACCATGTGTGTGCAGTACCAGCAGAGACCAGAAGAGGGCATCAGATCCCCTGGAACAGATAGTTGTTAGCTACTATGTGGGTGTTGGGAGCCAAACCCAGGTCCTCTGATGTCCCTGAGCTAGTTAAGGTTCTCTAAGACCCCTTCAGCTGTACGGAGGCAGTGACAACACAAAAAGCAGGCTCAAAGGGAAGCTTAGGTTAAAAGTTATCTCCCATTTGAGTCCAATGTGTTGTCTTGCTCTCTACCCTGACCATGGCAGCCTTTGCTTGGGAAGCTTTTGTAGCACTTTGAAGGACACACAGCATTCACTTTCCCAAACCCAGGCTGGAAACACTGTCTAGTGCCACAGCAGAATAGCTCACAGCCACAAGGCAACCACAGGCTATCTTGGTTCCCAGAGGGAAAGTCTATATCAGCATCAGACTACCTAGCAGCACCCAATAGCCCAAAGACTTGGGTCCTTAAAGAGGCTCTGTACCCTTTCCTTTGACTTACATCTGTGTGCTTTTAGTTTATTATAAAATCTTTAGAACATACAAGTACAGAAAGAACTAAAATCATAGACTCTACCTCCAGATTAAGAAATTGAATTATGGGGGCTGAAGAGGTGACTTAACTATTAAGAGTACTGGCTGCTCTTGCGGAGGACCTGGGTTTGGTTCCCAGCCACCCGTGTGGCAGCTAACAATCATCTATAAGTCCAGTTCCAGGGGATCTGACACCCTCTTCTCACCTCTGCAGGCATTGTACAACATGGGTGCACTTAACATATGCAGGCAAAACACTCACACATTAAAATAAGTCAGTCAAAAATAAAATTGATTAAAAAATTTTTTAAAATCTAACAGATGTGCAGTACCCTCCTCGTTTTGACTTTAGTTTTTATTTCTGGATTGCAACTGAATTTTTCAAGTGCTCTCTGGCCTTTCATATTTTCTCTTCTGTAAATCATTGCATTTTAGATTCTTTGGGGTTTTTCCCCTGTAAATGACTACATTGTTTGTGAATAGTAGCAGCTTTTCTTACCTGCCTTCCAAGTCTCTATAATCCTTCTCTTTTTTCTTTTTGGAAGACAGTTTTTTCCTATGGAAATGATTATATTGTTTGTGAATGATATTGTTTGGATTTTCTTCTCTCCAGTCACTATATCTGTAGTTCTTTTCTTCCCTCCCTCCCTCCTTTCCTCCCTCCCTCTCTTCCTTCCTTCCTTCCTTCCTTCCTTCCTTCCTTCCTTCCTTCCATTCAATTTTTGAGACAGGGTCTCCTGTAGCCCCAGCTGGCCTGGAACCCACTGTGTAGACCAGGTAGGCCTTGGTCTTACAGAGATCCCCCTGTCTCTGCCTCCTGAGTGCTGGGATTAGAGGTGTGTGCCACCACACCTGGCCCCCTTTATTCTTTTTTTTTTTTTTTTAATATGTATGTTTTGCCTGCATGCATGTAAGTACACCTGTGTTGTGCAATGCCCATAGAGGCCAGAAGAGGGTGAAGGATCCTCTGGAACTGGAGTTAGGGACGGTTGTTAGCTGCCATGTGGGTGCTAGGAATTGAACCCAGTCCTCTGCAAGAGTAGCCAGTGCTCTTAACTTCTGAGCCATCTTTCCAGCCCCGCCCCCTTTATTCTTTTTTGAAGACAGGATCTCACTACGTAGTCCCAGCTGGGCTGGAACTTGCTATGTACACCAGGCTGGTCTCAAACTCACAGAGATCCTCCTGCCTCTGCTTCCTGAGTACTGGACTAAAGTTTGTGCCACCATGCCCAGCTCTATAACCTTTCTCTTAATCACGTATTGAGCTACCTAGAACCTCTATGACAGGGTTGAATAGAACTTCATATGTTAAATGATGGTGGCTACCATTGTCATATTTCTGATTTTCAGAGGGTAAATATGCTTTTAATATTTCATGTTTGAAATGATTTTGTTATAGGTTTTTTATATACTTATTCTTTATTTTTATTTGCATGTATGTGTATGTCTATGTGTAAATATGTGCTTGTGTGTGTGTACCTGCAGAGACCAGAAGAGGGCATTATATCCCCTGGAGCTGGAGTTGCAGGTGGCTGTAAACCACCTAATCTAGGCACTAAGAACCAAACTCAGGTCCTCTGCAAGAGCAGCAAGTGCTGTTAACAGCTGAGCCATCTCTCCAGACCCTGTTATATACTCTTTATCAGACTAAGTCATTTGTTTGCTAAGTTTGTTGTTTGGATTTGGGAGGGAGTATTTATTTTTTATCTTATCTAGACTTTGGATTTTACCAAAAGATTTTCTTCTAGCTATTTGGAAGATTACAGGTTTTTATGGTGGTATACAGTAAGACAGCTTCTAATGTTAAAACAGTCTTACATTCCTTGCAAAAATTTAACTTGGTCAAGATGTATTTTTAGGGTTGGGGATGTAGCTTAGTTGATAGAGTGCTTACCTAGAATACACAAGAACCTGGGTTCAATCCACAGTACTGCATAAAACCAGACACAGTGGTTCACGTCTGTAATCCCGGAAGATGGAGGCAGGAGGATCAGAAGTCAAGGTGGTCAGGCTAAGCTATTTATTAAATTTGAGGCCATCCTGAGCTACCTGATCTATACACACACAGACAGTTAGTTGATATTGGACTATAATTTGTCTTATTGACAACTTTTAGATTCAGTTCCAAGCACAAAAATGGCAGCTTAATACTGTCAAACTCCAGTTCCAAGGACTCCAATGTGAGGGCATTCACAGACATTGAACACACATAGTATATTTACATACATGCAGGAAGAACATTCATTTACAAACTAAAAATAATAATTAAAATATTTTAAAAACAAACAAAAATCCTGTTATCAGATAACCCTACCCCATATCTTCCTCACAGGGTAGGGCCAGCCAGGGAACCCCATGACCCCTTGCCCTCTGGAGACAACCTCTTTATGCAGCCTGCCCAACATTTCCAACATTGAAAATACCTGATGATTCCTGTGCAGGGGTTGGGTAGGTTTTGTTAGACCAAGAATGATTAAAATGTTTCAAATAATTTATTTTTACACCTTTTTGTACTATATACAACAAAATTATGAATAATAAACATAAAAGAGGGCTGAAGCACACAAAAGAGGCTCTGAGGACTAAAACCCGTAACAGTGAGGGCCACTGCTCACTTTGGGGTCTTCCATTTTCAGGACATCAGTAGATGGTGTAAATTTTCTGGTTCAGATCTTAGCAGGTGCATTGCATAAGCTGTTCTGCCTACTTGAGACAGAGATAAGGATGTCCAGATTCCGAGGGCTTGCATTTTCACACTGTCAGTGAACACAGAATCAGTAATACATTTGAATGATAAAACTGGTGGCTCATGAGGAACTTACTCCCTCTAGCCCCCAGAGCTAGAAAATTACATTTTATTGGTTTCAAGAAGGAACTAAGTGGATTATAAAAGCGTTTATTATCTTTTGTTCAGCATAGTGTTGTGAGGTGTTTCACCAGAGAAGACCATCCAGACACAAAATAATGCCAAAAGGAAGTCTTTTATTAGCCAGCTGGCGACTACACAGGGCATTTGAACCCAAGTGCAGTGCCTAACTGTTCTTGGGGTAAGCTTTTATACAGAAAAACCACATCTGAGGTGAAAAGTTTAAGTTTTCAAGCATTTCTATAGCTTAGGGGTGGAAAGTTCCTCTAACAATTACTATTTTGCCAAAGCAAGCCAGACTAGAGCACAGAAGTCATGAATCTGCAGTCAGCAGGAGCAACAAGAAACATGCTGGTCTGTTCTCAAGGCAAACAGGAACCTGCTGACGTGTCCTCAAACTCATACCGTGGTGCAGCTGAGTCCCACCTTCCTGTTTCCACACCCTGGGCCAACTGCCTGTAGTTTCAGAGGCTAGATTCAACCTAGACTTCAACATGACGTAGCTGCAGTCAAGAGGGTGCCTTATCACATTAGCAATAATGCAAAATGGGGAAAAAATCGGATGGCATTTTCATTAAACATGATGTAGAAAACAATTTCTTTGCAAGACCACAGAAGGTAGGGAGGCCAAGTTTGGAAGGGAAAAGAGGCCAACCTTGACCCAAATGTCAGAGTAGAAATAAAGACACGTTAAGAGAAAACTCCAGAGGCTGGAGCGATGGCTCAGTGGTTAAGAGCTCTGGCTGCTCTTGCAGAGGATGGCGGTTCAATTCCCAAAACCCACATCGCAGCTAACAACTGTACTAACTCCGGTTCTGGGGCTCTGATGCCCACTCCTGACCTCTTCGTGCATTATACTGCAGGGTGCACTTACAGACATGCAGGCAATACACTCATACACATAAAATAAAAATAATTAATAAAAAAAGTTTTAAATGCTGGGTGTGGTGGCGTACCTTTAATTCCAGCATTTGGGAGGCAGAGGCAGGTAGATCTCTGTGAGTTCCAGGCCAGCCTAGTTTACATAGTGTGTTCCAGGCCAGCTGGAGCTACAGGGAGATCCTATCTCAAAAAGACAAAGCAATTTTTTTTTTTGAAAAAAAAGAGAGAGAATTCTTTCCAGTCAAGAATAAAGTCTCTGGTCTGGGTGGAGACCTAACATTTTAGTTGGGTCCTGTCAATCATCTGGCCAAGGCAAGACTAGCTTACTGGGCCACAGACACACAGCTTAGAAAGTCTTCCTGCTTTTCTAAATTACTGAGAAAACTGTAACTGCTCCTTTTCCTCCTTCTATCTCTTTTCTGAGCATGCTTTCCCCAACAGTTTGGGCTTCCTCATCATTTTGGGCTTCCTTTCTCTAAAGCTGCTCTCTCTGCCATGGGGCTGCTTGACTGCCATGTGTCTGACCTCCACGCCAGCTTAAGCAGCAAGGTTTATTTTTATTTTTGTTTATTTGTTTCCTTTTCTCCTCCATTTTCCTCTTCTGAGAAGCTGCTGAGATTCACACCTTGCCTGCCCTGGAGATTTTTTTCTTTTAAACTCTAATAAAATTGTTCTCAAGCCTCCTTTGAGTCCATTTTAAATTCTTTTATTAATGAGATTAAGAGCACCAAGAAAAGACCCTAGTTTCCCCTACACCACGAATGCTGCTGAAGTTGAAAGCCTGAGGAGGAAATTATGACCAGATGAGGGAAAATGACACCTTCAAGCAAGACCCAACAGAGAAAGGGCAAATTACCAGAGGAGAGAAGGGAAAATAATTCCCCAAAGCACAGATCCAGAAAACAGGGGACAACTCCCTCCTAAAAACTGGTAAGGGGCTGGAGAGATTGCTTAGGGGTTACGCAATCATGAGGCCTGGAGTTTGGATCCCAGCACCCATAAAGCAAGCTGGGCAGTTCACAAATGCCTGTAACTCCATGTCCAAGATATCCAGTGCCCTCTACTGGTGTCTGTGCACTTGTGTGTGCACTGCACACATTTCACACACCAAAAAATTAATAAATAAATAAATTCTGTGGTAAAACAGTTGCAGGACCATCTCCACCTCTCTCTGCTAACACCCTCATAATCCAGATGGGGATAGTTCTACAGAGTAGAATGCCCTGTTACAGAGTAGAGGCAGCACTTTGTACGAACAGAACTTCTCTGCCCTCTCTTTAGGACTGCAGTTTTCCTAGAAGCTAAAATTATACCAAGAGGTAATTTATAAATAACAAATAAATAGAAAAGGTTTAAAAATGGTGAAAGAAAAAGAGTGGGAGGCAAGATGGGGTGTTACTGTTTTATAGGAAATTACCAGAAGATTTCAATCAACACATTAGAGTCAGAGACCCTGAAGAGGTTGCAGTGAGCCATGCTCAGGCAGATCATGATCAGGAGAGGGCCAGTGTGACCCAGGTAATGCTTGAATTTTACACAGTTTTTATGTATGTATGTATGTATGTATGTATGTATGTATATATGTATGTATATATTTGAATAAGTGTTTTGCCTGTGTGTATGTAAGTGTACCACATGTATGCAGTGCCTGAGGAGGACAGAAGAGGGTGTTGAATCCCCTAGAACTGGAGTTATGGATGACTGTTAGCTGCCATGTGGGTTCTGGGATTCAAACTCAAGTCTTCTGCAAAACAGTCAGTGCTTTTAACCACTGAGCCATTTTTCCAGCCCCTAGTATTTGAAATGTTTAAAAAGGTCCTTGGTAACTCTATCAAGGATGACTTTTCTGAGAAAGAATATTTGGGGACGAGCGTGAGTTAAGTGTATTAGTTACTTTTCTTTTGCTGTGATAAAATACCATGACCAGAAGCAACCTGAAGAATGAAGTTTATTTTGGCTTAAGGTTCCAGAAGGTTAGATGTCCATAATGGCAGGGAAGCCATGGCAACAGGAGCAAGACACAGAGAAATTACATCTCCTTACACAGAAAGCAGAGTGCAAGCAGGAAGTGGGGGAGAAGTTATAAACCCTCAAAACCTATCCCCTGATGTATTTTCTCCACCTCCTAAGGGTTCCATACCCTCCCTCAACAGTGCCACCAACTGGGGACCAAGTGTTGAAATACATGAGCCTATGGGGGACATTTCTCATTCAAACTACTACATTAAGGAACTATTAAATTTTTCTGTTTGACTGGGAATTGTGGCATATACTTTTAATCCCAGCATTTTGGAGGCAGAAGCAGATGGATCTCTGTGAGTTGGAGGCCAACCTTGTCTACATAGTGAGTTCTAGGTCAGTCTGGGCTAAATAGAGAGACCCTATCTTAAAAAAAAAAAAAAAAAAAAAAAAAAACGAAACCAAAAGAATTCAGTCAACAAACTGAGGTTCTGAACCCAAGGAAGTGGTGTTAGGTAGGAAAAATCAGGTCACCTGTTCTTGTACCTGTTGGAGAAACAGACAGGTGACTGAAGCACTCAGGACATCTGGGAAGGGCCAGGAGGGTTTCGTCAGCATTGTTTTCTAGGGCTGTCATATGAATGTAATCAGAGTAGTGGAGTTTGTGCTACTACTGATCACCACAAACACCACTGAGCAGAGACAGGAATTGAAGCTTTAAATCTTTTTTAAAAATTTTTTAAAACTTACTTTTATTTTATGTATAGGAGTGTTTTACCTACATGTATGTAAGTGTACCTGGTGTGTGCAGTGCCCATAGAGACCAGGAGAGGGCATCAGGTCCCCCTGGAACTTGAGTTATTGATGTTTGTAAGCTGCATATGGGTGCTGGGAACCAAACCCAGAGCCTCTGCAAGAGCAGCCAGAGCTCTTAACTGCTGAGCCATCTCTCTAGCCCCCAGGAATTGAATCTTTAAGCTGTGTTATATTCAGAGAACTGGTGAGCTGAGAAGATGGGAGCATTGGCACCCTAGAGCTCTGCCCTCTCATCTCTACCTAGCAGATTTCAAAGGGAATGGGAACAAAGTCAGTCAGTCATTCCAAAGTTCAGCCTTCCTCGTCTGGTCAGAGGGTCAGCCATGTCCCTGGGTTTCATGGTGTTAGTATTCTCAGTATTCTTTCCTTATTGTCCCCCACCCCCATTGTCATGTACAACTGGGTTCACAAACTCCCAAGGCTGCTGAGTCTTACATTCCTCCCCATGTGCCACCTAAGTCAAAAGTTAACTTAGAACAAACAAACCTTTGGCAGTGTGTCTGTGCTGAGCTGTTTGCCATGTGTACATGCAGAGCCCTTTTTGCAATGTGAAATACAAATGTACCCCTGTAATACAGAATACAGAAAGGCCCTATCTAGTCCTCCTGTCGCTTACCACAACTAAGACAATAAAAGTCATCCTCACAGTTCCAGAAGCTAGGAGTTCAAAATCAAGTTGACAGCAGGCCCTTGGTGCCTCTAAAGGTCAAAACTTTTCTTGCCTCTTGTAGCAACTCCAGGTTCTAGGCATTCCTTTGTTTGTGGAAACCTAACTCCAGTCTCTACTTCTGTCTCCACACGACCTCCTATACTTCTATGCCACGCCTCTCTCTGCCTCCCCATTGAACTTGCTGTTGGGATTTTGCCTACCGTGAGTCTGGAATCATCTTATAATACAGTTTTGTTTAATTTGCCTTCACCCAGTTATGAGGTCCTAGCTAGAGGCTGGTGAGTCCTTGAACCATTGGTTCACACTCCAGTCCCTTTCCTCATCCATCACACTGTGGGCTACTTACTATAGATTTGTCCCAGGGGCCTCAAGACCTGATCCAAGACAATTAGGGGCAAACAAGGTATAGCCCCTATGCCCCAGAACTCTCAAAATTACTCAAATTAGCCTACTCACAGGAAACCTACGAAGCCCAGTGAGGTAAAATGCTGATCTCCAAATGTAATAGCTATTACCATCTTTTAAAAATATTTATTGTTTTTATTTTATGTGTATGAATGTATTACCTGCATGCATGTAAGTGCACCCGTGTTGTGCAATGTCTGTGGAGGTCAGAAGAGGGCATCAGATCCCCTGGAACTGGAGTTGCAGATGGTTGTTGGCTACCATGTGGGTGCTAGGAATCGAACCCAGGTCCTCTGTAAGAGCAGCCAGTGCTCTTAACCATTGAGCCATCTCTCCAGCTCCCACTATTACCATCTTAATCAGAGCAGCTGTGACTCTCTGCAAGAGACCTTCAACAAGACTGGGCCTGTTAACATTGCTTCATAGAAGCACAGACTAGGGAAGGGTCATTAGATCTAGCCATGCCCTCCTGCACCATTCCTCCCTGGATGTATGCAGTCCCGCCCCAACTGTAGGTGGGTCTCTGGCTAGAGCACACAGGAGATGGGACATTAACTGAAGGGGGATTCTATCAATGCAGCTACGGAGAAGTTGTCACCCATGCTGGGGTGGGACTTTTAGTGACTTTGCTGTTATGGACCCTCCCCTATTCCTTTAAGCAACTCCTTACCCATGTTCCTGTAAATCAGCCGATTAAACTCATTGGTTCACCAAGCTGGACTAGGGTGAAATCATTACCTTGGTCTGTCATTGGTGCCCTATCTGGGGTGAGTAGACATTTGCTGATTTTACCCAGGAGAAGCCAGTGTACCACTCAGCTAACCTTACACCACTTGTTGCAATATAAGCTGTCCACTACAGCTCCACCTATCTATCACCAGTTCCTGGACACCCTGTGTGGGCTCACCTGGCATCCTTCTCTTGTTCAGTGTTATAAGTAACAAAAAGTTCTGCCTTTCATCTATTGTCTTGCTGTGTTGTATCTTGTTTAAATCTTCTAAGCCAGGGGCTGGAAAGATGGCTCAGCAGTTAAGAACACTGACTGTTCCTGCAGAAGACCCAGGTTCAAATCCCAGCACCCACATGGCAGCTAACAACTGTCCATAACTCCAGTTCCAGGGGATCCAACAGCCTCTGTCTTCTGCAGGCATTGCATGACATGGGTGCACTTACCTACATGCAGGCAATACACGCATACACATAAAAAAAAAAGCAAAACAAAACAAAAAAACTTCCAAACCAGATCTTATCGAAAGATCCTTAATTACATCTGAAGAGACTCTTTTTCCAAGCACACATTCACAGGTAGATATCTCATTTGGGGTATCAAAATTCACCTCACTGCACCCACTTTGAGACAGTCCACACCAGTTTATAACCATGAGTTCAGAAGCCTGTGCTGATGAAATAGAGGAAATGTGAACTTTGGTCTTGGGGACATAGGTATGAAATAGAAAATAACAGGGGGCCTGGGGACCCTGTAGGATCTAGGCCTGCTGGCTAACTGAACTGGGCATTAGGAACTTTATGAACATAAACTGGGAAACAAGGGCTGGAAAAATGGCTACGCGACCAAAGTTCTTGCCACACAAGCCTGACGACCTGAGTTCAATCTCCAGGACCCACATGAGGTAGAAAGAAAACTATACATGACAAAATGCTGTACTCTGACATCCACACATGGCACACATGTCCACACACGTTATGCGTATACACAAGATAATAACTAACTAAATAAATAAATAAATCTAAGAAACAGCAGTGATTTAACCTCATCAACCCAGCTCTCCATAGGGAAACAGAAGAGGGGAGTCACTGGGGGTGGGTGGGGCAAAGGATGATATATGTGATTCTCTTTGTTCATGGAAGTTCTGACCCAAATGTTGTCTTGAACACAGAGCCATTGCTCCTAGGGAAAATGCTATTAGGTCCTGAAAACCTTTAATCACATTTCAGTTACCTGATCAATATATGCCCTTATGTTGCCTGTGTTTAAAGCTGCCTCATTTTGTATATCACTGTTGATATGTTGACATTGAGCTCATAGCCAATAGAGCATATAACTGGTAACTGAGTGAAGCTTACCTAACACTTCTTGCTCTTAGGAACATCCCAGCACTAGGCTTGGAGGCTATTTTGACCAGTAAGATCACTAGGAAAAAACAACAAACTGTGAAAAACCCTATGCAAACTCAAGCAGATAAAAACCCAGCATAGAGCTAGGGAAATGGGCAGCAGGCCCCAAACTTAGTCAAAGAACTACTGGCCGCTGATTACTGCTGGGTGAGGGAGAGCTAATCTTCTTCAAAGAAGAGACCCTAGATAGGCTGACTAGACCCCAGTGGATGAACTTGCAGTGAGGGACGTCTGGGGACACTAATGACTTCATAGGCCTTAACGTATATGACAGAATGCATGAAATTTGGTGTGGCAGGCGGGCCGGGGGGGGGTCCGGATTGGGGGGGGAGGATAAAGATGATTAAGATGTTTTGTACGAAATGCACAAAAATTCAATTAAAAAGAAAAGAATAAAAATGTGAAAACATGTCACAGTTGACCATAAATAGTGAGCACCTATTTATAGAAAGCTGGAACACACAGAAAGGTAGACAGCACAGAGAAAGAGGTCAAAGCAGGATGGTCATAAAGAAAAACCAAGAGCTCCCAAAATCTAGTTAATCTATAACTGAACAAATAATGTTGAGAAACCAAACCAGTGGGGGAGGAAAAGAACCCACCATGGCCTGAGTCTGGCTAGGAGGCTGTGACTTGGGGCAGAGGCAGTGCAGAGAAGCCAGGGAAAGATTCATTTCCAATGGTCACAGGAAGCCCCTCCTTTGTCCCCTCCTCTCACTTCCTTCCTTTGTTCCTGGCTAAGGGGCTTTCAGCTTGGGAGGTAGCCAGAGCCACAGGTTAGTGGCCAGCTGGATAACAGAAGACCTTGGGGCCTTGTGGTGTGGACACCTAGAATCTGCCTTTCCTGGACTGCCTTGCCTTGCTCTAGGGGGCTTTGGCCCCCTAGTCTGTCTGCCTCTGCCTCACTTTCCTCCTCATCAGCTTCTTCTGAGGAAGAAGTTTCTTGAGAAGGGAGGTGGTGGACCCTGTTGGTCTAGGGCCAGCCACCCACCAGGGGACACATCACCTCATCTCCTGGGCACCTACTGACTGCACCAGCTTTGGTTTCGGGTAAGTGGACGACATTTGGGCCTGAGATCTCTGCGCTCTGACTTATGGCTGGTAGCCTAGGACAGCAGAGTATCTCCTCCTGAATGAGGACTCTGAGGGCACACAGCAGGGGTGTGGGAATCCCAGTGAGGTCCAAACAAATTAAGATTTTCAAATGTTAGAACAGGAAAAAGCAAGAACAGTCTTGCCATCATTGGCGGTCCCCCCCCCCCTCCGCCGCCCCGCACCAAGCCTCAGAGCCAGTTCTTCCTGATTTGGATTCCAGAGCTTTCTTCCTCATTACTATTTTGATAGATGTAAACAGAAGCTGTGACTTTTGTGATTTCTTATGGAGCCTACTACCATTCTCTGAACTTGGAACCAGACTCAACTGACCTTGGTTCCTGAGACAGAAAGATCTGTACCACAGTCCTAATACAAGTCTTCAAAGGGAAAGCCAGCCTGATCTTGTTCTCCGAAGTGGACAACTTCACTTCCTGCACCTGACCTGCCACGGCCCAGGAGACCCTGCCCCGCCTGGGCATACCACAGCTGTGAATATGGGAGAGGACATGGAAGTGTGGAAGCAAGTCTTCCAGGAGTTAATGCAAGAAGTGAAACCATGGCACAAATGGACACTCATGGTGGACAAGGGCCTTCTACCCAACGTCCTGAAGCCAAACTGGTTGCAATACCAGCAAAAGACCTTTGCCAGGTGAGTGGCACACAATGATACGCTTGCCAGAAAAATGGTTGCCCATTTCTCACTGTGCATACTGACCACTTCACTGATTCTGTTCAGGTTTACACATTGAAGACTGTAGGAAAGGACTCTGTCATCCAACAAATTCCCCTTTGATGGTTTGCCCCCTTATTACAATGAACTGAAAACAGTGGCAAGCCTAGGGACTGGGAATTCAGGCTGGGAAGTGGAACCTAGAGTCTGAGGAAAGGGGAATGGAGAGGTGGCAGCTCTTTAACTTGAAAGACTCTCCATCTACCTGGAGCCCCTGGGAACAGACACATTTGTACTGAGTAGATGACTCCTCAGAGACAGGTCAGGTGAGCATGAGCCATGGCACCAAGCCACTCACAACAATCCTGCCCCTCTCTACTCTGAGCTGATAGAATTTTTTTTTTTTTTTTTTAAATAGGGTTTGCAGAAGCCATACATTTCCTCCTAATTTGTCTAGGGCCTGGGGGTGGAGTAGGTGGGCACTGCCCAGAAAACAGAGAGTGATGTCCTGGGATCCATTCTGCCTTGCTTCCCCAACCAACCCCTGACCCCAACTCCATACCCATGGGGAGAACCTAGGTCTTCTCAGCTAGGAGCTGATGTGGGAAGCCCCAGAGCAAAATCTTTGTTCATTTGAGACTGTGGAACTCTGGCCTGGCACACGGTGGAGCTAGAGTGCCAGGATTGAACCACAGAAGTGGACAGCAGCTCAGGACAGCCCAGGCCTCTGTGCAAGGCTGGCTCAGAGCGACTCCACGCCACTTGGTCACATGAGGCTTCAAGATTCACTGCAGCTTCCTTTAGTTCATCCCCACATTTGACCAGAGAGGGAAGGCTGGGATCGAAACTCAAAAGGGAGAGGGCTGGGGCTGTAGCCCAAAGGTAGAGCATTTGTTTAACATGCTCAAGGTCTTGGTTTTCATTCCTAGCACAGAGATAAATTCAGGAGCCAGCCTGAGCTAACTCATTCTGCTTTAGCCTCCTCCAGTTCCCAATTTCAGACTGCACATGCCCCTGTCTCAAGGCAAGCAAAGCTAGGCTCAGCTGCTCTGACAAAACACTCAAGATTTAACCTAACACATGGTTCCCAGGGTCACCTAGGCAGAGGAAGAGGGGAATCTTGGAAAGGGGAGCTATCACTGATGCTCATATCCCATCAGCCAACTGGCCCCCTGACCCCAAAGAGGACTGGGAAGCAGGAAGGAGTGCATGGGTCATTCCGTGAGTCAATTGTCTCTGCTGCATTGCAGCACTCTAGCTTTCCATAATTCCCATTCTAGATGTAGCCACATGCTTCCTGCCTTTTTATTTCTTCATCCTTCCCAACAGAAATTTGTGCAAATATCTTAGAAAATTGCCCTCCAGGCTGAAAGGTGTCCATTCTGTACCCTGGTGGAGGCAAACACTCAAAAAGAATGTGAGGGTTTTTCCGAGGATACGTTGAATAAAGGAATGAGCTGGGGATGGGGGGACAGCAAAAGAAGAGAAACTGGAGACCATAGTCTCCCGGGAGCCTTCAGATTAGGGAGCCTGAGTAACCAAGGGCAGACAAGCCTTCTCTCTAGCACATTGCAGCTCTCTCCTGATCTTGTACAGACTTAACTGATTTCAGCACAGGGTTCTTGGGGGCTGTTATATGTCTAACCTTGGACCCACTAACATCAGTGTTTGAAGAAACAATGGCTTGGGATCCAGAGACTGGAGCTCGTCCTGCCTTTTATGCTCCCTGAGCCCTGGGGCATAATGAGTTCCCAATGTGTGCCTTGCCTCCAAAGTGCATATATATTAGACTTAGAAAGAGCCCTAAGTTCTTTCCAGGTCAGATGACTTATGATTTTCTGTTTCCACAGTAGGTGCCTGATGCTCACAGGGCATGCTGATGGCACAGTAGAGATGGGAAACAGGGACTCAGTCATGTCTTCCACTGCTAGTCCAAGACCCTAACCAGGTCATATGTCGGTGCTGGCAGAAGTATCTTCTTGCTCTGACAACTTGGCCATACTGAACCAAGCTGAGACTCTGGTCCTCTGTCTCCACAGGTTCCAGTGTTCTTTATGCTCTCGCAGTTGGGCCTCTGGCCACGTCTTGGTGGTTTTTCACATGCACTGGTGTGGAAAGAAGTGTATGGGCCAGGTGAAGATGCGGGTCTTTGCTCAGAAATGCAAGAAATGTCCCCAGCCTCCATTTGAGATTCCAGAGTTCACACAGGACAACATCACAAGGATCCTGAACAACCTGGTCTTCAAAATCCTGAAGAAGTGCTATGGAGAAGCATTCAAACAAATGGAGGAGATTCCGTTGGTTGGGGATGCCAGTCTTGAAGGACCACATGACAGTAACAACTGTGAGGCATGTTTGCAGGGCTTTTGTGCTCAGAGTGGCTTAGGCCTAGCCTCAAAGTCACCAGTGCCCCCATTGTCACCCACCCCCTCTAAGTCGACTAGGGAGCCTACTGTCCCTGCTACTTGTATCAACATCCCCTGTTCACAAACCCCCTTGAAAGTGGAAAAGCCCCGAGCATCAACAGTGAACCCCAAAGTCAGTAACCCTACCAAGGCTGACCCCAAAGTCAACCATACCCCCAAATCATCAACTGTCCCATTGGCAACAGAAGTTATTTCGCATACCCCTAAATATGTCCATCAAATGCGTTCTCCCATCCAAAGCAGCAGAGCAGCAGATGTAGCAACCAAGAATATCAGGCCCAAGACCCAAAACACAGTGCCCTCGTCCTCCTCTTTAATTACACCCACTTCCTCATTTGTCCCACCCACTTCCTCATTGGTTGCACCCACTTCCTCCTCTTTAGCCATGCCCTCTTCCTCCTCATTGGTTACACACACTTCTTGGAACCCACCAGCAAACACGACTTGCAGGGTGGAGACGTATGTGGGGACCTATCCATCAAGTGGGTCTTCCCAATTTTGCGAAGACTGCCCGAGGTGCATCCTGCAGAGCTTCTGCTCCTGCCGCCGTTTTCTCCTTGTAATCTTTGTTATCATTGCTGTGTTGCTTGTTGTAAGAAACCTCATATGAGCCTTAAAGAAAATGCTAAGAACCCACATCAAAAGAGTGACATATTGTATGACTCTCTTTATATGAAATGTCTATAAAATCAGTAGAGACCAGAGGTGGCTGTCAGGGCTGGGGGAAGGGAAAACTGTAAAACCATTACTTAATTGATACGGGTATTGTGGGAGAAGGGGAGATGAAAATGTTTGGGAATTTGATGGAGATTATCACAATATTATCAGTGCACTAAAATCTATTGAATTGTTCATCTTAAGATGGTTAATCTTCTTTTCTTCTGTTTTCCCTTGAGGTTGGGGTAGGTTTGATACAGGATCTCACGCCGTGGTTCAAATCGGTCTGCAACTCACTAGGTAACCCAGGGTAGCCTCATGCTCACAGTAATTCTTTGGCCTTAGCCTCCCAATGCTTGACTCACAGATAGGAGCCACCAGGCCCAGCAGAGAATTAATTTTTCTTATGTGACTCTCATTCCAACACAGTAAAAAAATAAAAATAAGGGTAGAGAGATGGCTTAGCCATTAAGAGCACTGGCTGCTCTTGCAGAGGACCCAGGTTTGGTTTCCAGCACCCACATGGTGGCTAACATGCATCTGTAACTCCAATTCCGGAGAATCTGATGCCTTCTTCTGGTCTCCAGGGGCATTGCATGCACGTGATGCATTTACATATACGCAGACAAAACACATAAGAAAAAAACAAAACAAAACAGAAAAAACCTTGTTCTAAGCGAGCAACTACAGAATTATAAAATAAATAAAAATAAATGAAAATTTAAAGCTAAAGTTTTGATCAATCTTTAAAATATTTTATTTTTATTTTATTTTATGTGTTTGAGTGTATTGCATGCATGTAAGTAAGTGCATCTATATCATGCAATGCCCACAGATGCCAGGGTGTTGGAACTAGAGTTACAGATGGTTGTTAACTGTCGTATAGATGCTGGGATCTGAACCCAGTTCCTCTGGAAGAATAGCAAGTGTTCTTAACCGCTGAGCCATCTCTCTAGCTCTAGTTTTGATCAATCTTGAAAGAACTGAGTCTTGAAAGAACTGAGAATTCTTTGGAAATCTTAAACCTGTGTCACTTATCACCAGCGAGTTTTGCGCAGACCCTGTGGTATCAGTTGTGGTGGGGGCGGCAGGGGGCGGGAGGGACTTGCAATGGAAGCAGTAGACTGAAGACCTGGGTTTTCAACTAGTGGTCTCCACAGAGGTGCATACACCTGAGACCCAAGGTGGGGCAAAACACTGGGGTGTGAGAGATCCCTTAAAAGTCCAGTGAGGGAGCTCAATGGCTCAGTGGGTAAAGTGCTTACAGCTCAAACATGAGGACCTGAGTTCAGATCTCCACACACATATGAAAAGCTTGGTGTGGAAGCAAGTGTCCCCCAGCACTGGGGGAGCTGAGACAAGAAGATTGTGGGGTTCACTGGCTAGTTAGACTATCCTAAACTACAATCTCTGGGCTCAGTAGGTCAAAAAATAAGGTGGTAAAGTGATTAAGAATCCATTCCAATGTCAAACTCTGACTTCTACACACACTGCATGGGTGAGCACACCAAATACACTTACTTGTGCACACACACAGACACACAGACACACACACACACTGTCATAAAAAGTTCAATTAATTTTTCTTTAAAATATATTTCGTGGGGCTGGGGAGATGGCTCGGTGGTTAAGACCACTGAATGCTCTTGCAGAGGACCTGGGTTTGAATTCCAGCACCCACATGGCAGCTGACAGCCATTCATAACTCCAGTTCTAGGGGATCCAACACCTTATTCTGACCTCATTGGGCATTGCACAACACAGGTGCACTTACATACATGTAGACATTACACTCATATACATAAAATAAAAATAAATAAAATTTAAAATATATTTTGTATAATGTATTTATAATGTGTGCTAATGTAATTAAAGTGATTGTTAGTCCTGGGGGGA
>NW_008329037.1:424533-428619 GCF_000622305.1 Nannospalax galili
GCCCCCCCCCCCTTATTGAGTTTTCACTCCAGTTTCTTACTCCCCAACGTGGCACAGCTGTCAAGATTCCTGCTGCAGCCTTTGGCCTCCCAGCAACTGTTTTCAATATTGTCTTGGAACAGCACCCTGTGTGTGTGTACCACTTGGGAATCAGTCAATTAACCTGAGAGAAACTTGAACTCCGAGTTTTGGGCCTCCTTTTCTGCAGTTCCTGACCCCTGAGGTTTCAACTTCAGATCCCAGGTGATTAAACAACTTGCATTCTGTTTCCATCTCTTCATTTCCTCTCCTCCAACCCAGCAGCTGCCACCTTGACAGGAGAGAGGACTGAAGTCCTGGACTGCCACTTGTTTTGTTTGTTTCTGTTTGTTTGTTTGTTTGACAGGTCACCCTAGTCCTAGCCAGCCTGAAACTCACTATGTGGACCAGGCTGTCCTTGAGCTCACAGAGATCTGTCTGCCTCTGCCTCCCAAGTGCTGTGATTAAAGGCCTGTACCATAACACCCAGCCTTTTTTAAAAATGAGTGTTTTCCCTGCGTGTAGGTGTACCCATGAGCACAGTGCCCATGGAGGACAGAAGAGGATGTTGGATCCCCTGGAACTGGCATTACAGATGGTTATTAGCCTCCATGTGGGTGCTGAGATTCAAACCCAGGTCCTATGCAAGAGCCTCTTAACCACTGAGCCATCTCTCCAGTCATCGGACTACCACTTTCTGCTTTGTTTTATCTCCAGATGTAATCCAGGAACAGTTCTCAAGGAAAATGGAGATATGTGGGGGATCTGATTGTAGTCTGTCCAAGCTGGTTGCTCTCTGGTACTTCCTAATATATTTCTTGGTTTTGCCCAGCTTTTTTAGGCTATTTTTGGTGTTGGGGTTGGTTGAATCCTAGTTGTCGTTAGTATCAGTGGCTCAGAATCATTTGGAAATCTTAAACTTGTGTGTCTTCTCACCAGCAAGTTTTGCACAGATCCTCTGGCATCATTCTGGGAGGGATAGCAATGGATGCAGTGGACTGAAGACCTGGGTTCTCAAACAGTGGTCTCCACAGAGGTGGAGTTACTACAAAATCTCAATTGGGTTCTCCATTTTCTCACCTACATTCAAGGCAGCTCCCCTCTAATAAAGGGGCTCAAAGGCAAACCCAATGCACATGGCCTTCACCCAGGGCAGACAGAGAACGTCAGCTACGCATGTGATTTAAATTTTCCAGTAGTGAACTAGAGAGATGACGCAATGGTTAAGAGCACTGGCTGCTTCCGCAGAGGATCTGGGTTCAGTTCCCAGCACCCACATGATGGCTAACTGTCCTCAACTCCAGTTCCAGGGGATCTGGCAGCCTCTTCTAGCTTCCGAGGACACCAGGCGTGCACGGATATACATGCAGGCAAAACACTTATACATATAAAGAATAAATAAATCTTCTAAAAATGTTTCCAGTAGTTACATTTGAAAGGGGGAAAAAAAGCAAGTAAAACTATTTTTTAGTTTTTCGATTTCTTTGTATGTTTGTTTAGAGGTTTTCAAGACAGTTTTACCATGTAGCACAACCTGGCCTCAAACTCACTATTATCATACCTCAGCCTCCAAAGTGCTTAGATTACAGACATGTACACTGTGCCCAGCTAAAACTAATTTTTATAACCTATTTTATTAATCCCAATGTATGAAAAGTACTATAACATAATCAAACATTCTTTTTTATTTTCATTTATTTATTTAGGGGGGAGGAGTTCCTTGGCACACGTGTGATGGTCAGGAGACAACTTGTGGGAGTTGGTTCTTTTCTTCCATGGGTCCCAGGGATTGAACTCAGGTTGTCAAGCTTAGTGACAAGCACCTTTACCTGCTAAGCCATCTTGCCAGCCGAAAATCAAAATTCTGAACTAGGTAAGTTCAAAATAATCTTTTGGGACTGGAGAGATGGCTCACTTTGTAGACCAGGCTGGTCTTGAACTCTAAAATAATCTTTTGTAGAAGGCAATCAATACTTGTTGTTAAACACAGAGAGAGCTTGGCTATCAAGGATGCAAGATTGTATTTCATGTTGTTTTCAGAATTAAATATGCATTTTATACTTTTTAAAAATTTTTATCATTTTTATTTTGTGTGTATGCATGTATTGCCTGGATGTAGGTAAGTGCACCCATGTCGTGCAATGCCTGCGGAGGTCAGAAGAGGCTGTCAGAACCCCTGGGACTGGAGTTACGGACAGCTGTTAGCTGCCATTTGGGTGCTGGGATTCGAACCCAGGTCTGCAAGAACAACCAATGTTCCTAACCGCTGAGCCATCTCTCCAGCCCCGCATTTTATACTTTGTACATTACATTTTTCATAGAAAAATTTTATCTGTCTTAGATAAAAAAAAAAATCTTAGGTTTTCTAAAATTTAGAGCTAAAAAAAAATTAGAGCTAAAAAATTAAAATGACATGCTCAAGTTGTTCTAAATATAATTGAAGTTATCCCATGGCTGACTGAGTAGAGAACCCATTTTCAAGTTTAGAGTGTCATAAAGTAAATCAAATTAAAACTAGGTTCGTTTGCAAACATTTGAGCACAGTGTACTTAGCTGGCAAACTCCAAGTACTTAAGACAATCTAATATGAGATAAGGCAGATAGTGTAAGATCCAGCTCCACCTGACCATAGTCATTGTTATAATCTGTGACCCACAAATGCCCCAAACAGACAAACAGGTGAGTCTAGGGAAGGCAAGATAGATTTATTACGGCCGGGCTACACTCTTTCCTAAAGGGTCTGAGAGTAGCACCGAGCCTAAGCACTCTGGCTCTTTTTATATTGATCATGTTGCTAGGCAAGCAAGCAGAATACAGAAGCTAATCATTGAGCGTTAAGCTTGAATAAACATTATCAAGGAAATACATAAGAAAATACAATTTTCCATCCAAACCCCCTACCCAAACCATAGTACATCTGCTCCTCCTCATTCATAAACAGACATTATCAATCTTACTATTTACCTTGCCTTTACTGGTCACGAAGTTCTCTCTAGGGGGGGTTTTGTTGTATAGCAATTGTATCCTAGAAACCTGATTTTTTAAAGTTTCCCCAAGTCTTCCAACCAGAAAGGGGTCTGTTAGCAACTACTATTTTGCAGAAGAAAGCCAGGCATAACCTACAGAAGCCATAAATCAGCAGTTAGCAGAAGCACTCTAGGATGCTCTGACCTGTTCCCAAGAGAACCAGCACCCAGCTGGCATTCCCATACCCTGGGCCAACTGCCTGATAGCTATGGTCGAGAAGGTCATCTTGAGTTGTAATTAACATGACTATCCCTGAGTAACCTCTGAATCATTTCCTAACACACTGCAAATAAATAAAGCCATTAGAGTACTAATGAAGCTCTCTGGTCTGGTGTCAGGAGTATAATGACACCCTCAATATCAGCTTGACATGAACCAGGTACATTCTGACTTGGATAGAAGTCTCTTTTGCCCTGACCATTGTATAAGCTCCCTTCCCTGACCAAATATCTACCTACTGGTCTTGCAGAACAAGGTTCTATGTGCATCACCTTCACATCCACTGTTTTTGCACATGAATTTGAGGAAAAGGTTGGCTCGTGGGTTGTAAAGTGTTCCTCATCCACAAGGCATACTTTTCAGGAAGACCATGGCACTCACAAGAGGGTGAGTTAATTAAATTGAAATGGATAAGTAAATTCTTGATACTTTACTTTTCAAACTTTTGTTTGTTCTATGCATTAATCAGCTCTCCAGGCCTGTAGCCAATACCTGAGACAGTCTACTTACAAAGAGGCTTGTTTTGGCTTACGGTTTTAGAGGTATTCTAAATTAAAGTCCATCTGAATTAAACATTGGTTAGCCTCATTGTTTGGGAGCCAGTGGCAAGGAAGAGGACAGTGGCAGCTGCAGCGATGTGAAAGAGTAAAGCCATGAGCTCATGGCTGAGAAGATGGAGGGGAGAGGAGGGGAGGAGAGAGATGGGAAGGTGAGAGGTGGGGAGGGAAGGAAAGGGAGAGGAGGAGAGAGGAGAGGTGGGAAGGGGAAGGAAGGGGAGAGGAGAGGACGGGAGAGGTGGGAAGGGGAGAGGAGGGGAGGGGT
>NW_008329037.1:428932-437729 GCF_000622305.1 Nannospalax galili
GGGACTGAAGGGGAGAGGAGGGGAAGGGAGAGGACAGGAGAGTTGGGGTGGGGACGGAAGAGGAGAGGAGGGGAAGGGAAAGGAGAGACTTGTGGCCCACAATCCTTTCCAAGAGTACACCCCCAATCCAGAGATCTCCCAGTACCATTTTCCAATAGCACCAAACTGGAGACCCTGCCTCTAATACACAGGCCTTCAGAGGACACTCAAACTCAGAACCACTGCCATGTATTCCCTCCACAGAAGCAGAGCAGCAGCAGAATTAAAGAAAATCATGACATGAGGCCTCATTTAGAATCTAAGATTCCAAAAGAGAAAATAAGAGGCATGTTCAGCACAATCTGATCCAGGCTGGCACTGTAGAGGAAGGTGTACCAGACAAAGGAGAACAAAGTCTCCCCTGGATAGTCACATCCCAGTGGATCTGGAAAGGAAGAGCATTCCAGAAGGTCCCAGTGCGGGATTAGCGCCTACACTGCCTTCTGACCTCCAAAAGGGCCCTGAAAAGAACCTTTGAGGGCTGTGAACGTCCTTCCTCCACACCTTCCTGCTTCCTGCATGTACTGGATGCTGGAAACTTCTGGAAGGTGATATTTTCTCTGAAGACAGTATAAATATTTCACCATTTTTCTATTAACTACAAATGTTTCTCAACTTCTTTATTTCGTTTTTTTATTTTTAACTAAATTTTTATTTGTGTGCCTACATGTGTACGTGTATGAGTATTCATGTGCCATCGCACGTATGCAGAGGTCAGAGGACAACTTTCTGCAATAGGTTCTCTCCTTCCACCTTGTAGGTCTGAGAGACTGAGCTCACACTGCCAATCTTAGCAGCAAGCACCTTGACCCACTGAGCCATCTCGCCAGCCCCACTAACTTCTTTCTTAAATATTTCCCCCTTTCTTTTTTTAAAAATGGGGCTGGAGAGATGCTCAATGGTTAAGAGCACTGGCTGCTCTTCTGGGGATCCGACACTCTCTTCTGACCTCCACAGGCACTGTATGACATGGGTGTACTTACATACATGTAGGCAATATATTCACACACATAAAATAAAAAAAATAATAAAAAATTTTAAAACTTCCCTTTTATGTCAGGTTTCATGGAAGGCTTGAAACGAGAATACTATTACTAGAGTTCCTTTGCTTTCAAGTCAACAGAGAAGCAAATGTAGTGGGATCTGCCTTGATGATTTAGTATGGAGACACAGTTACTGTCAGTATTTTAGAAGTTCAGTCATGGGCCTGGCATGGTGGTGCACACCTTTAATCCCAGCACTGGGGAGGCAGAGGCAGGTGGATCTCTGTGAGATGGAGGCCAACCTGGTCTACACAGAGAATTCTAGGCAAACTTGGGCTACAAGGAGACCCTGTCTCAAAAAAAAAATTTTTTTTAAGTTCAATCATAAAAATAAACAACCTATAAGTGGGAGCCAGGACTTCTTTGTAACAGATCTGTTACTTGATTCTGGGTGGCAAGAGCCACCCAGTGTCAAACAGTCACCCTGGAATTGGGCTGTGGTTTAGCAGCTTCTCTGTGCAGTCTGAGTCCTCACCCCAGACTTCGGGCATCTTTCCCTCAGAGCATCAACTCTGCCAATGGTAGCTCGCACTTGGGTCTCCTTTGCCCTTGCCCAGTGAATTTCACCATCAAGACAAGTCCATTTGTCCAATGTCATTCCTTTAGTTTGTGTGCCAGTGTTTGGCCAGTTTCTCTTCTGAGTGGTGCTAAGGTCCAACACCCAGCTATAACTTGTTTCATATGTGAAGTGATGTAAGCACATTCTGCAATGCAATAAGTTATGCATCTCGAGTTTTTTTTTTCTCTTCTGAAAATATAACTAGACATGTTTGAACTGCCTACTAATATTAGTTTAAAATTGTTTCAAATAGCCGGGTATAGTGGCACATGCCTTCAGTCCTAGCACTCAGGAGGCAGAGGCAGGAGGATTTCTGTGAGTTCAAGGCCAGTCTAATCTACATAGTGAGTTCCAGGCCAGCTGGGGCTACAGGGAGATGTTGTCTCAAAAAGACCAAAAGAAAAAAAAAATTTATTTCAAATATAACACTTAAATTAGATTGAGGGTGTAGCTCAGTTGGTAGAGTACTTACTTAGCATGCACAAAACCCGGGGTTGGATCCCTAGCACCACATAAACTGGATGTGGTGCATGCTTATAATCCTAACACTTGAGAGACAGAGGTAGGAGGATCAGTTCAAGGTCATTACCAACTACAGAGCAAATTCAAGGTCAACCTGGACTACAAGAGACCCTGTCTCAAATTTTTTTTAATTTTAAATGAATTGATTAATTAATTTTTTTTTTTTTTTTGGTCTTTTAGAGACAGGGCCTCCCTGTAGCCCCAGCTGTCCTGGAACTCACTATGTAGACCAGGCTGGCCTTGAACTCACAGAGATCCACCTGCCTCTGCTTCCCAAGTGCTGGGATTAAAGGTGTGCACCACCATGCCTGACTTATTATTTTTATAGGTGTTTTGTCTGCATATATGTAAGTGTACCCATGCATGCAATGCCCATGGAGGCCAGAAGAGGGCACCTGATCCTTTGGAACTAGAATTACAAAAGGTTGTTAGCTGCCATGTGAGTGCTGGGAGCTGAACCTGGGTCTTCTCAAAAAGTAACCAGTGCCCTTTAATGCTGAACCATTTCTCTAGCCTTCTTGTCCCAAAATTTTCAAAATGGTTAAATCTGGAGTCTGGAGAGATGGTTCAGCAGTTAAGAACTCTTACGGAGGACTTGGATTTGGTTCCTAGCACCTACATGGTAGCTCACAACAGCCTGTAACGCCAGCTTCAGGGGATCTGATGTTCTCTTCTGGCCTCTGCATGCACTGCATGAGTGTTGGGTATACTTACATCTAGGCAGACAAAACACTCATACAGATAAAATGTAAATGAATCTTTTTTAAGCTTAAATTTAACTTTGCTGAGATTTAAAATAAATCATATAAATACTCTAAGCATTTAAATCTATAGACACCATAAAATGATACTCAAAATCTCTAATTCAGAAAGTATCTGTTCAGAAAGAGCAAGATGAACTGAAGCAAGGAAGAAGGGCAAAAAGAAGACAAGCTCCTTCTGGATCTCACTGTGATCACTGCAGGTTCCCCTCAGCTGCTTTGCTGAGCTCCCAGAACAGTCACCATTGCTAAAATCCCTTCCCCGAGGGAGATGTAAACAGTGTCCACCCCTCTTCCCTTGGTCCCAGCAACAAACCAAGGTACAATTCCACTAAAGTGCACTCTGAGAAACTGGTGGTTTGAGTGAGCGTGTCCCCCATAGGCTCCAAGTATTTGGACATTTTGTCCCTAATTGTGGTGCTGTTTTCTATTGTTTTAGGAGCTGTGGCCATGCTGGAGGAAGCATGTCACTCGTGGTGGGTTTTGAGAGTTCTTAAGCCTTGCCAAATCTCTGGTCTCTTTCTGCTTCCTGTGCCTGCTTGAAGATGTGAATGCTTAGCTTTGTGTTCTGACTACCTTCTGCTGTCATGTCTCCCCTGCCATTACAGACTCTCCTGTTGGGCCTGCAAGCCAAATAAACTCTTCCTTCTCTAAGTTGCCTTGGTCATGGTGTCTTATCACAGCAATACAAAAGTAGCCAACACAGAAACCAAGGAGTTTTGGGGGCTTACTTACTGAGCAAGGGGTAAGGAGTTGCTTACAGGAGTGTGGGTGCTCCCCCCCTAAGGCCACACCAGAAAGTCTTCACCGAAACATGGATGAAAGCATAAATGGAATCTGTGTCCCATGTCATCGTCCCCCCCCCAACCTTGGTCTTCCCCATTCTATGTATAGAGCTTCCCTAGGGCCATGTACACTTAGGACTGAATTGCCCACCACTAGTTGGGAGGTGTGTGGATACACAGGTGCGGGTCCCATGACCCTCCCTGCCCCTCCTTCTATGCAGGGGCATCAGTAGTCAACAAACCCAGCTGTGACGATCTTTGGTAAGCGGGTGTAGCTGAGATCAGAAGGTGGCATCTGTCTGACTCAGTCCTGTACAATGATCATTCTGCTCAGCATTTCTCCTTCCTTGTACTGTGAGTGACAGGCCACACTGCACTGTTGAGGCGGTTGCTGTGCTACAAGAACAAACCCAGGACTTCACACATAGCAGGCAAGTGCGTTACTTCTGGGCTACGTTGCTAGCCTGGACCCATCTCTGTATGGGTGTGTTAAGCCACGGGCTTTTCTTCTGATTAATTTCTATCTTTCTGTATTTTTCTATGATGTTCACTCCTGCAGTTGTTGAAATTTTTATTTAATAGATTAGGACAATATAATCTCTAGGAAGGAAAGTCCCTTCCTCAAGTTTTCAAAGTTGGAAACCACTGCCTATTCTTTGATTATCTGTTTTAAGTGGGTCATCAAAGCAGTTGTGCCCTCAGGAGGCGTCTCAAAGCTCAGAGGAGATATAAAGAACTCCCTGGTGTCTTTGTCTCAGGAAAAGACAGTTGGATCCTTCCATAATCCCAGCTGGATTGGTATGAGAGTAAGGATTTTACTTACTACTTAATAATTTACTAGCTCCAGATACAATATATTTAAACAAATGACCATGTATCTGGAGAAGGTTGACAGACCCATCAGAACCTTTCAAGCAGGGCTGAGGAGAGGATTCAGTTAGTATAGTTCTTGCCACAAAAGCATGAGAACCTCAGTTTGGATCCCCGGCACCTGCATAAAAACCAGCACAGTGGCACAACCTGCAATCCCAGTGCTGGGGAGGCGGGAAAAAGAGAATCTTGGAACTTGCAGGCCAATCAATCAATCTGGCAGGGTCTGTGAGTTCCAGGTTCAGTGAGAGTCTCAGAAAATAAGGTAAATAGCTGTTGACCTCTAGCCTACACACATACACACACACACACACACACACACACACACACACACACACACACACCCCTAAAGTGGATTTTGGTGGAGATAAATGTAAAGTTATGGTCAAGAAACCTGTACTACTAATTAAAAGTCTCTACTCAATGATGTCACCTTAGTGTCTTTGCCCCTTCTGAGTTCAAGATCTGCTACCTTGACACCTTGGAATTTGAGTAAATGGCAGTGGTAGACTGGTCTCTCTGACATTTGCCCTCACAATTCTCTGAAACAAGCCAGAAAAGAACTCCCTAACTTTCCTCTTTTAAAAAAAAAAAAATGTTATTCTTGGGGCCAGGGAGATGGGTCAGAGATTAAGAGCACTGACTATTCTTGCAGAGGACCCAGGTTCAATTCTCAGCACCTACATGGCAGCTAACAACTGTCTGTAACTCCAGTTCCAGGGGGATCTGATGCCGTCTTCTGACCTCCACAGGCGTTACATGACATGGGTGCGCTTATACACATGTAGGCAATACATTCATACACAAAATAAAAAATTTTTAAATAGATTTTTTTTTTTGTCTTTTTGAGACAGGGTCTCCCTGTAGCCCCAGCTGTCCTGGAACTCACTATGTAGACCAGGCTGGCCTCGAACTCACAGAGATCCACCTGCCTCTGCCTCCCAAGTGCTGGGACTACAGGCGTGTGCCACCACGCCCGGCTAAATAGATACTTTAAAAAATTTCCCCACCTGTAATGAAATGCTTCTAATCATGTGGTTATTAAATAATTTAAAAAAAAAGCTTTCCCCACATTGATCACCATTAGACCATACCCTTTGGCCCTTCAATGGTAATTTTTTTAACAATGATCTGCTTCTTCAAAATGATAAAAGGGGAACTGGAGTGATAGCTCAGTGGACAAAGCACTTGACACCCCAGCATGCGGATGGGAGTTCAGATCCCCAGAACCTATGTAAAAGCCAGGCAGGTGTGGCAGCTTGCCTGCAACCCCAGTCCTCAGCTACAATGGGACTCCTAGAGCAACCTGGCTAGCTAGACTAGCCAAGCCAGTGAGCTCCAGGTTCAGTGAGGGACATGCCTCGATAAACAGAATAGAGAGTAAGTGAGGAAGACTCCTAATGTTAGTCGATGGCCTCCACACACATGCACATAGGCACACACATGTGGCCAGGTACATACAAACGTGTTCACACATTCACACACACCACACACATACCCATGTAAGAAAAAAATAATATTCCCAACACCTCGGAGGTAGAAGCAGGGGGATAGGAGTTCAAGGCCAGCCTTGGCTACATTGTGAGTCTAAGGCCAGTTGAAGGTTACATGTGAGCCTGTCTCAAAAAAAACCAGGCAAACAAGAGCTGGTGCTGTAGCTCAGTGGTAGAGTGCTTGCCAACTGTATGGATAGGCCCTAGGTTTAATCCCCAGACCAGCCAGAATATAAAAATACAAATAAATGATGCATTATATTTACATATTTTGTGCGTATGCATTTGTCTTTATTAAGTGTGGGCAGGAGGACCATGGCACATGTGTAGAGGTCAGAGGACAACTTAAGGGAGTTGGTTTTCTCCTTCCACCATGTGGGTCCTGGGAATTGAACTCAGGTCATCAAGCTTGGTCACAAAGACCTTTACCTGCTGAGCCATCTCTCTGCCCACCCCTCAAAATGTGCACTTCTGAAGGCTCCCATGCTGTAAAACTTAACCTTCAAAAATGTGTATGCTTTTTTCTTTTTAATCTAACTTTCATTATAGGGGGTCCCAGCCATGAACCTACTAGTAATGAGTGAGAAATCTTTTCTCTCCTGCATTTTCTTTAAAAGTTTATTTTTCTTTTAAGCCCATCACTCAGGAGGTAGAAGCAGATGGATTTCTGTAAGTTCGAGGCCAGCCTGGTCTACATAATGAGTTCCAGGCCAGACAAGGTTACATAGTGAGAACCTGTCTCAAAAATCCAAAATTATAGCTAGGCGTGGTGGTGCACGCCTGTAGTCCCAGCACTTAGGAGGTAGAGGCAGTTGGATTTCTGTGAGTTCAAGGCCAGCCTGGTCTACATAGTGAGTTCCAGGAAAGCTGGGGCTACAGGGAGACCCTGTCTCAAAAGGACAAAAAAATAAAATCCAAAATTAAAGTTTCTTTTTCTTTTTTACTTATGTGTGCATACACGTGCATGCCTGTGTGTGCACATGAGATGCCAGAAGACAGTGTCAGATCTCCTGGAGCTGGAGTTACAGGAGGTTGTGAGCCACCCAATGAGGATGCTGAAAACCAAACTCAGGTCCTCTGGAAGAGCAGCAAGCACTCTTACTCTCTGAGTCCTCTCTTTAGCCCCTACTCTCCTACATTTTCAAAGTACAAAAATAGGCATAGCAATACACTTTTGGAACCAGAACACTTCTCTCCCAAGAATATTTTATCTTTCCATTCATAGTGTTAAAGTTTCTACATATATTCTATAATGAAAATCATCTTTCTAAGTTATATACCAGTCAGTATTCATTATGTAAATTCAAATTATGTAAATTTAAAACCTCTAGGATACTTCCAACTAAATGTATATGATGGTTAATCAGAATTATCAACTTGATTGGATTGAGAAAGGCCTGGGAAAGTAGTAAAAATACACCTGGGCTGTGTCTGTGAGGCTGCTTCCAGACACGATTAGATCAGGAGAGCTCTGACTTAATGAATGGATTCAGCATCTGAATAGATGAGTGCTGGCACTGAGGGAGGTGGGGCCTGCTTGGAGGAAGTAGGTCACTGGGGGCTATTCTTAGAGGCCACAGCTTGCTAAGGCCCCTTCTGGTTTCTACCCTGCTCTGCTTCCTGTCCACCATGAGGTGAGCTGCTCTGCCTCACCTTCCTCATCATGATAAACTGAAACCTCTAAAACCAGAAAGGAAATAAGTCTTTCCTTCCTTAAGTTGCTTCTGTTAGGTGTTTTGCCATAATGACAATAAAACTAAATACAATGTATAGTCTACCTCTGGAACATCTTTCATTCTTACATGATATTAATAAATTAAGTAGTACCTCTATAAACAAATTCAAATAATATGCTTGCTTTGAGGTATTCTATAACATGAAATAATATATAATGCAATATTTTCTTTTTTCTTTTTCTTTCTTGTCTTTCCTTTTTTCTTTTTTGAGACAGGGTCTCACTATGTAGCTCTGGATGGCCTGGAATTCACTATGTAGATCATGTTGCCTCAAACTCTCAGAGATCCACCTGCCTCTGCCTTCCAAGTGCTGGGATTAAAGGCATGTGCCACCACATCCAGCATCAGTTATTTATATGTAACACCTGAGACAAGGTTTCTACACAAAATACTGGTTTTTATTTAAATGAAACAGATAAATTATGGACAGTCTATGTGTGTAAATGTCCATACTTCCCTTTTCACATATAGTTCCCATATAATTATATGACATATATTTGGGTATAAAATAAAATTCTAAAATCCTTCAAATAGCACAACTTACCAATTTGAAACACATTTTTGTGTTAAGAAGAAAGATGTAACTGAGGTTTTAAGTGTGTTCTTATGTTCTTATTTTTTCCAGCTTTTAATCTACTTCTCAGTTTTGGATTGGAAGCAATCCCCCACTGAAGCATCTCCGTGATTAGAGGATGCTTTGCCTGTTTTACATCTATTAAGGATAAAAATGTTTGCACTTAATCCAAACTACCCACTTGGGCAATATACTGAGGTGTCAATAGCAACCTTTTAAAAATTCTATGCTTCTAAGAACAAATTAATTCTTCAGACAAGAGAAAGTAAACATTGTCCTTATTTATTTATTTATTTATTTTATTTATTTTTATTTTATATGTATGCATGTTTTGCCTACATGTACGTACGTAAGTACACCTGTGTCATGAAATGCCTGTGGAGGTCAGAAGAGGGTGTTGGATTCCCCTGGAACT
>NW_008329037.1:438178-444633 GCF_000622305.1 Nannospalax galili
TAAGAGCACTGGCTGCTCTGGCAGATGACCCAGGTGCAGTTCCCAGCACTCATATGGTGGCCAACAACCACCCATAACTCCAGTTCCTGGGTATCCAACCTCCTCTTCCAGCCTGTTCAGGCACTGCATACATGTGGTATATCTACATGCATGCAGGCAAAACACTCATACATATAAAATAGAAATAAAAATAATTTTTAAAAGGAATTAACCACCCTGGATATGATGGCATAAGTCTTTAATCTCAGCACTCAGAAGGCAGAGGCAGGCAGATCTCTGTGAAATCAAGGCCAGTCTGGTTGGTCTACATAGCAAGTTCCAGGGGTTACATGGAGAGCCTGTCTTAAAAAAACAAACAAAAAAAAAAAACAACAAAAAAAAAACCTGCTTTTGACTTACAACTTTGCTCTCTATGCCTTCTTAAATCATCACTCAGTAATATTTTGGCTTTTGATACACCTTGGATTTATATTTTTTAAATATTCTCAGAACAGCTTCAGGTTTTCAAATAGCCATACCTGGCTTAAGAAAGACATAGACAGGGGCACAGAGGTCCATACAGACAAAGGTGGAGAGGGGTATAAGTTTGGGTGGACAAATATGCATACATACATATTTACACAATTCTATTTCCAGCCTCCTTAAAATTTTATTTTTTATTTTATATGTATGAGTGCTTTGCCTGCATGTATGCATGTTTTGCCTACATGTATGTAAATGCCCACAGAGGCCAGAGAGGGCATCAGATCCCCTAGAACTGGAGTTGCAAATGGTTGTTAACCATCTGGGTCCTCTGCAAGAGCAGTCAGTGCTCTTGACCTCCGAGCCATCTCTCCAGCACCTTGTCTTTCTTTTTTACCCCAGATAAATTTCCAAAAATATCCCAAAGGGTTAGGCCTTGCTACCCAGTAGGGTAGCCAGTTATAGCTGGGGTTTAAAAAAAATTTAGTTTTTGAGTCACATCAGTCACTATTCAAGTGTCCCAGAAACACGTATCTGGCTGATACCATATCAACAATGCAGATATAGAGCATGTCCATCAGTTCAGAAAGCTGTAGTGAGCAGCACTGGGCTACACCACAGGGAATGACTCCTGTACAAACAAGTGAACACATGTCTGTTTCCCCCTTAAGTTTATCTTCAAGACAACCAGTCACATCCTACTTGTTTTAGCCTAAGACACTGGCATAAAAATAGAAATCGTGTATAACTTTGTCCGTCCTATAATATGATACAAGAGCACAAAGGCCTGAAATGAACCCTGCTTTTGCCAACGGAAAACACAGTCCCAGAGGCTCTTCCAGACCACAACAGTGTTCCTATGGGTGGGTACCCAGAAGCGGGCCTCGCTGGGAGTTATCAGGGTGAAGCAGCCCTCTCCTTACCACAGCTACCTTGGAAGAAGGAGCCCTATTTGCTCTGAGGTCAGTCCCAGGACCCCCAGGTGACCCCTCAGGTCATGATGGCTACACATGAAGAACATTCAGAGCTTCTCATGACCAGCCCAGCCCACACTACCCAGCTAGTGCCATCTGCAAACCATCTGGGCATCTAGTGCCCAATGCAAGGCTAACACACCAGCCCTTCTTCCCACCCTAAGGCCCAAATTATACCGTAAGTCTCCCCTGAAAGCCAAAATCCTATGTGAAACATACTTGCCAAAATAAATTCAAACCATGGAAATAGCAATTTGTATAAACCAAAGGAAGCATTATTCTCAATAAAAGTAAACAATATACTAAAACACTTTCAAGATAGTAAAATTCTCATCTATTTAGATATAAATGCTCTTTTTATAAACCTTTAGCCCTTGATTCCTAAAAACAATGCATTCAATTTCAGAACTTGATCTTTACATTGGTTTTTTTTGGGGGGGGGTTGTTTTCTTTCAATTTTTTGAGACACGGTCTTACTATGTAACCCTGGCTGGCTTGGATCTCACTGCTTTATAGACCAGGCTGGCCTCAAACTCACAGAGATCTGCCTGCCTCTGCCTCCCAAGTGCTGGGATTAAAGGTGTGTGCCACCACACCTGGCTGTATTGTGAAAAAACATTTTTAAGAAAAGAATGTATTTTCTAAAATGTTAAATATGCATTATTTAGAAACAAGTATATGCAATTAAATCTGCAAATATCAATTCATAAACTAATCCATCAGTCTTGCCATGTTTGAAATTTGAAAGTTGCTTAACAAAAATGATAGTAGTTTCTAGACTTTGTCTCTTTAAGCACAAGCCAGAATTCCTATATGATATAACCCATACATAAAGATTTAGAGTTCTGCAGGATAATAAAATTTTGTGTTCTTCTGATGGATTACATCAAAGTTGAAGGCTAAATGATACTTTGGTGGTATAACTGGGAACAGATTCTGCAATAAAAGAAAGATACTTAGTTATTCATTCATACTTATGAAATATAATTAATTTCAGTGACCTGCATCAATACACAAATTATTATTTTCATATTTTAAGCATAGAGGCAATATGTAAGTCAACTGTCACTAGTGAGTAGCCAAATTTAGAACTAAAAGATGCTAACATTAATTCTTTCTGTGTAGTATGTGTGAGCCTTCCAACCATCTCACACAGCTACATACTGGTTTTGAGAAACTGCATGACTTTATAAAACAGAAATAGATGGTTAAAGACCTGGGGAGAGGACAGTAGTTGAAGACAATATGGTTTAGAAGAAGCCTGAGCTGTTCCTAAACCAAGCATGATCTGACTTAATAAATCTCCCAGTAGTTAGTGATCTAATCTCTCCCTTAAAACCACATTTTGTCTAAAGATGGTGTGTGCCAATGGCTCTCAAAGGCATCATCATCACCTGGGAGCTTGCTAGACAAGCACATGCTCAGGCCCACCCCAGACCTAGTGAGTCAAAAGCTCTGTTCTAATATATGCCAATTTGAGGGACAGTGAGGGTTTTATGTCTTCATCATCCCCAACATCCGTGAAGTTGGATTGACTGAACCAACTTTTTATTTCTGATAAGCATGGGCTCTCTGACTGATTCAGTCATTGCTTTGATGGGGGGAGGGGAGAAAAAAGGGGAGATGCCATGTTAAAGACAAGAAACCAAATTTCAAAACTTCAGAGCAAAGTCCCAACTACATACAAGTTGAACTATAAGGAACAGCCCATTGGGGGACTGTGGATGTAGGTCAGTGGTAGAGAACTTGTCTAGCATGCCCAAGACCTTGGCTGTGATCCCAAGAACCCAAACACCTCCCAGTTTTTCCTGATGTATTTGATCCTCCATCCTCCTCGGTATTACTATTATGCAGTAGAAAACCCAAATTAAGTGGATCCATTCAATAGTTGGCTGTGTTTTTCTTTTTGTGACATTAATATAAGTATTTCTTGATTTAAATGAGTTAATATTTTCAAAAATTTAAGTAGATTTTTGAAATGGGGTCTTATTGTCCTAATAAGTTAGAATACTATTTTGTTGGTATAGTTTAATTAAAAGATCATATACAGGGTCAGTGTCATGGCTCACCGGTTAAGGCACTTGCCACACAAATGTGGCAGTCTGAGTTTGATCCCCAGAACCTACATAGCGGTAGGATGAGAGAACTAGATCCACAGAGTTGTCCTCTGACCTACACATGCACTTTGTGGTATGTGTGTGCCCCAGCATCATACACTCACCCACCCACCCACACACACACACACACACACACACACACACACACACACAAATTTAATTCTTTTAAAGATCATGTACATTTAGTAATACAACCCTCACATTTTCATTGGGTGTTTCTCAGCTTCTGTGCCCTGTCAATTAGTTCATGATGTACCAAGCATCAAGTGCACTAGGAAAAAAATCTCATATCTTAAGGAAACACAATATTTCAGTTTACAAATAGTTACACACTAACCTGACTCCTAATCAATATTTTTTGTCAAATATTATATCTATATTTGTGTTACATGAGCAAGTAGAATTATATAATACATCTCAGATGATTTTAAATATGAGCCACTCACCTCTTTCTTTAAGGTCCTCAATATAGGCTTTCATAAATTCCTTATCAAAATGCTGGCGGTCCTGTTCACTTTCTATTATTTCATCATCATCTTGAAACTCGGTCTTATCAATGGGATTGTCCATAAGGCTTATAAATCTGGTGGGAAAAGTATAGGAAGTAGCTCACGTTTACCTGTGTGTGTGCAGCTGCACAATTCCTGGTATGCAAAGCCAATCTTTGTGGCACTAACTCCCTGGTTCTTGCTTATCCTTGACACAGTACTACTGTCACCTGTGGAATCCCACTGTGGAATAATCCATCAGGAAGATAGAACCGATCTGAAGGCTGACAGTGTTCATAGGCCTGGTGGGGAGGCCAGAGTTGATCACGGCGCATGGAGAACAAGTAGTGAACAGTGACACTCTCTCCCATATCCCGAAACCACGACATTGAACATTGTGTGCCAGTTACTGATAATCAGACTTTAAAATGACACGGCTCAGCCCAGCATGGTGAGGTGGTGCGCTGCACCTCTAACCCTAGTACTCAGGGAAGGTAGAGACAGGAGGATCTTGAATTGAAGGCCAGTTTGAGCTACAGAGCAAAATCCCGTCCCAAAAATTAAAATAAAATAAGGTGACAAAATTACTAAGGACTCAAAATATATTTCCCACAGTTGAAGTATATAAAAGATGGACTGTTGCAGGGGGGTAGAAGGTGGAGAAAGAGACATTAAAGGACAGAAACTAAAACACTATTTTATCTTCTGTCTTACAGTTTTTTAAAAATGTCTTGATGAGAAAGAAGATAGAATTATTTCAACTCAAAATAGAAAAATGTCTCAAATAAACTAGGTATGGTAACTTGTGCCTGTAATCCCAGCACTTGGGAGGTAGAGAGAGGAGGATCAGAAGTTCAGGGTCATCCTCAACTACATAGCAAGCCTGAAACTGGGCTACATGAGACTCTGCCTTAAAAAAAAAAAAAGACACAAGTCAATCAGAATCCCGCATTCCTTTACCATGCCTACAGTGCACCATCCAAGATTTTGGGTTTTGGTTTCTTCACAAGGATATAAATTATAGACCTATGCAAAGCCTCCTGAATGCAGTCTGTCCACACTGTCATCTATCCACTTTGTATAGTGCTGGTCCTGTTGATGTTTGTTGTCTTGAGGCAGAATCTTCCTATGTAGCTCAGGCTGGCCTTGAACACTAGATCCTGCTGCTTCAGCCTTCTGCATAGGTGCTGGGATTATAGACATGTGCCACCATGCCTGGCTAAAGCATCCTTTGCCTTAGGACAGATACTTTAATATCATTCAATCAAGCCATGGTTGGAATTACACTGTATTTAAGCATAATTTTTAAAAGAAATCCCATCTTTATAGTCTTTTTGTACAGAAAATATAGAATATGGCCTTTTTTTCTCTCTCTTTCTGAGACAGAGTCCCCCTGTAGTCCCAGCTGGCCTGGAACTCACTACGTAGACCAGGCTGACCTTGAACTCACAGAGATCCACCTGCCTCTGCCTCCTGAGTGCTAGGATTAAAGGCATGTACCACCACTTCCAGCCAGAATATGCCTTTTTTAAATATTAGAGATTTTTTTGGCCTACTTTGGGAAGATGTTTTAATCCAATCTATAGTCCAATTCACTTAAAAGAGTTCTTTTTTTTTTTTCCTTTGAGACAGGATCTCTCTGTACCCACAGCTGGCCTGGAACTCACTACATAAACCAGGCTAGCCTCAATCTTACAGAGATCTGTCTGCCTCTGACTCTCAAGTGCTGGGATTAAAAGTGTGTGCCACCATGCCCGACTAATGCCATAATTTCTTACATTGTCTTGCAGTAGATTATTTAGGAAGCATTAAATCTTTTTAAATTATTTAACTAATTAATTATTTTTTATTTTATGTATATGAGTGTCTTTCCCACATGTATATAAATGCACTTGTGCCATGCAATGACATGGAGGTCAGAAGAGTTCAGAGGTTGGATCCCCTAGAACTGGAGGTACAGACAGTTGTTAGCCACTATGTGGGTGCTGGAAATCAAACCAGGTCCCCTGCAAGAGCAGTCAGTGCTTTTAACTGCTGAGCCATCTTTCCAGTCCCCAATTTATTTATTTTTATTTTATGTATATGAGTGTCTTGCCCTCATGTATGTAAGTGGACCTGTGTTGTGAAATTCCGGCAGAGCCCAGAAGAGGGTATCAGATTCCCTAGAATTAGAGTTACAGTTGTTAGCAATCATATGGGTGCTGGGAACTGAACCTGGGTCCTCTGCAAGAGCAGTCAGTGCTCTTAACTGCTGAGCCATCTCTCCAGCCCCAAGAAACATTAAGCTTTTAATGCAAACTGTGTGCAGTCTTTTTCTTGAACCTTTATTAATTCAAAGTGCTTTCATCTGATTCTCTTAGCCTACCAAGTTCTATAATTAGATCATTTGAAATTATTTAAGTTAGATAATACTT
>NW_008329037.1:445480-529238 GCF_000622305.1 Nannospalax galili
TTGGCATCTAGCTTGGAGTCAAGAGGAGAATTTATTGATTTTGTTGAGTAGCCACAACACTATCTCAGGTTTCATTATTTTTGGATTCTAGAAATTAATTCTTATTTGATTTTTAGCACAGAATTACAGTTAATGTTTTCATTTCTCTACATTTGGCAATATCCTTTCTCATTAACTTCGTTTTTAAATTTAATTTTTTAGATTATATCTGTATGAATGTATGTAAGGGCACATGTGCCCTGCAATGCCTGTGGTCAGAAGAGGGCATTGGATCCCCTAGAACTAGAGTTACAAACAGTTGTTAGCTGCCATGTGGGTGCTGGGAATCAAAACCAGGACCTCTGCAAGAGCAGTCAGTGCTCTTAACTGCTGAGCCATCTCTCCAGCCCCAAGAAACATTAAGCTTTTAATGCAAACTGTGTGCAGTCTTTTTCTTGAACCTTTATTAATTCAAAGTGCTTTCATCTGATTCTCTTAGCCTACCAAGTTCTATAATTAGATCATTTGAAATTATTTAAGTTAGATAATACTTTTACCCCTCATGGATGCAGCACTGCTAAGACTGCTCCAATTGCCCAAATGTGGAAATGGCCCTAGGCCTGGGTCCTGCTACCCTCTCACCAGCAGACTCTTACCCAAGCACCATTCCTAGCATACCCAAGGAGAGCAAAGACCCATACCAGTGGAAGGAGCAGGGCCGGGTGGGAATTATACCTTTATTAGTCTTTGCTTACTCAGGCGTGACACTGGTCTCTCTTTCCACTAGCTCCATTCTGTATTTGCGTGCCATCTCTCTTACTGCACAGGCAGGGAGATAAAAGTTTTAACCCTAGGCCAACAGTGAGCATTGGCTAGCTAAAGAACTGGGAGCCACAGGGAAATATTTATTCCCTGCAGTGATAGTTTAAGAAGCAACTGGTTCACAGCCAGTGTGTCTGTGAACACAGAGAGAAGATGGCTGTCCTCCATATCGTCCTGGTGTGAAACCTCTGGGAGTCCTCTCCCAGCTACAGATGGGTAACGATGTTAGGGGAAATCCCAGGACCCCAGATTTCAGCAGACTGTGTTAAGAAACTCATTGCCTGCCTCGGAGTGGTCTTAGGGGAAAATGGAGCTGGGGATTTTCAACTACGCTTGGGAGTAAACAAGACCCCTCAGTTTCTCACCCCAGATTGGAGTCTGCATCACCTTTACATGAATGGTTTTCATTTCTTAGGATGGTTTCTGGGTTCACTAAAGGAAGTCAAAAGGATGAGGCAAACAGGAGCATTCCTTGAACAGTGGCTGGGCCTGTCCATAACAAGGCTAAGGGCTGAGGCAGATGAGGGGCCCAGCATCTGCCCCATCCCATGCCTTCCATCAGCAAGCAGCATTAGTAGCACCCAAAACTGTCTGAGCTCTAACTCCTCAGGTCATGTAAACAACAAAAACATCCAAATGCCTGTAGAAAGTGAAGCCGGGTCCAGTTCTCAGAAGTCCGAGAACCATCTAATCTGGTTCAGAGACAGCAGTCTGACAGGAGGCTGCTGGCTCTCACCTGTGTCTGAGGGTGCCAGTCCTGGGAGCTCTTGTCTACTCACTTTAACGTTGTGGGCGCATCGCAGAGGGCTGTTGGGTATTCCACCAAATGGTCTCCACTGACGACCAGCAAGGTGAGCTTCTTGAGGTTGAGCAGGGCTTGAGGAAGGTAGGTCAACTTGTTTTTATACAAGAGGAAGCTCTGCAGTTCCTCCAGCCTACAGAGAAGTCCAGGATCAGAACAAAGGCTCTGCTTCACAGTGAACTACAATCGCGTTCCGGCAGGGAATGCCTGCTCTGTTTGTTCACCTGTGACGTGTACGGCAACCACGAACTTACTTTACATCTTATATAAGTAAAGCTGTGCCAGGTGATGTGATGTTTTAATATATGCATATATCTCTATATAGTTTAGTTTTTACTGACTTAACCATCCACTCAAGACATAGATTAAGCAACAATATAAATAAATTGTACAATACACACCAGGGCACAACGGGGCCTCAAAAAATCAACAAACTCCCTCCCTCAAAGTGTCTCCTGAATTTCACAGGATTAACACAGCAAGGAAGGAAACCATAGCAAAGTTAGTATAAGAATAACCCGATTTAAGCGACATTTTCTTTTGTACAGCTTATTCTTCTCGCATACTTTTTAACATTAAAGCAGGGGGGAAGCCACAGAGTAAAACGGAAATGAACAAAATGTGTTTCAAATATGTTTTATTTTGTATTTAGTTAATTCTAACTTCCCTCCAGATTTTCCTCTCATTCGCTTGCAAAATCTTGACTAACCCCACAAAAATTTCACAGAATTCTTCTCCATTTCAAACAAACTATTCCCACTAAGTCTCACTAACCCTGGAGGTACTGGTATATATCACATGGACCAGGAGGGCATTGCTGGTCTGAGAGTCATGATAGTTTACTTATGCTCCTTTGGTAAGTAGGAGTACACATTCCAGGAGGCCAGAGATTGTATTTCATTCATTAAACCCAAGTCCACTCTCCAGACCTGCCTTATGAAAGTCTAATAAGGAGCTGAAGACATGGCTCAGTGGTTAAGAGCACTAGGACCCAGATTCAGTTCCCAGCACCCACATGGTGGCTAACAATCATCTGTAAGTCCAGTTCTAGGGGATCCAACATCTTCTGGTCTTTGCAGGCATTGCATGCATGTGGTACACTTACATACATGCAGGCAAAGCACTCATATACATAAATCAAAAGAACTAAAAGCCTGGTAATATGGGTGGCATAAATCAATCAGTCAGTCAATCTTACATGTTTCAGTAAAATAATTATTTTTTGAAGCTTACATTTTAAGTTATTATGTGTGTGTGTGTGTGTGTGTATAGTGATGTGTGTGTGTGTGCATGTGTGCATGTTCTCATCTGTCACATGCATATGAGGTCAGGGGTCAACACTGAGTGTCATCCACTGTTGCTCTGCTCCTGCTCCTTAAAAAAAAAATTTTTTTTTTTGGCCTTTTTGAGACAGGGTCTCCCTGTAGCCCCAGCTGTCCTAGAACTCACTATGTAGACCAGGCTGGCCTTGAACTCAGAGAGATCCACCTGCCTCTGCCTCCCGAGTGCTGGGATTAAAGGCATGCGCCACCATGCCCGGCTTCTTTTAAAAAATTTATTTTTAGTTATGTGTACTCGTATGTGTCTGTGTGTGGGTACGTCCATGTGAGTACAGGTACCCAAGGAGGCCAGAGGCATCAGATCCCCGTGGACCTGGAGCTACAGGTGGCTGTGAGCTCCTGACATAACATGGGTGCTGGGAACTGAACTTGGGTCTCTGAAAGAGCTGTATGTGCTCCTAACCACTGAGCCATCTACCAGCTCTTCCACTTTAACTTTAAAAACATTTTATGTATTTATTTATTCTTATTTTATGTGTATGAGCATTTTGTCTGCATGTATATAAGTGTACCTGTGTATGCAATGACAGCGGAGGCTAGAAGAGGGTGTCAGATCCCCTAGGATTGGAGTTATAGATGGTTGTTAGCCACCATATGGGTGCTAGGAATTGAACCTGGGTCTTCTGCAAGAGCAGCCAGTGCTCTTAACTGCTGATCCAACTCTCCAGTCCCCACCTTATCTTTTGAGTTAGGGTCTCTTACTGAACCTGGTGCTTATCAATTGGCTAGACTGGGTGGTTTTTACATGGATGCTGGGGCGCCAACTCAGGTCCTCATGCTTACACAGTAGACACCCCCTGAACCATTTCTCTAGCCCACAGTAATTATTCTTAAACATAAAATAGCTACAAGGAGCTGGGCATGGTGGCACATGTCTTTAATCCCAATACTCGGGAGGCAAAGGCAGGTAGATCTTTGTGAGTTCAAAGCTAGCCTGGTCTACATATCAAGTTCCAGGCCAGTTGGGGCTACAGGGAGACACTGTCTCAAAAAGACCAAAAAAAAAAAGGATATAATTTGAAAGCATAGCTAAACATGCCAATTCTGTTTAAAGATTATGTATAAGTCAATTTAAAAATTAACGAAAATTTTCCCAGTTGATGTTCTAAACAGAGTAGTTTTTATTCTATACTAAATAAATTTTATTTTCCACTTACGTAGAGTAAAATTAACAATGTCATTCCATGAAAGACTAAAGCCCAGTCAAGTGGCTCATATCTGTAATCTCAGCACTCAGAAAACAGAGTCAAGAGGCTTGTGGGTTATGAGCCAGCCTGAGCGACATAGCAAGCCCCTATCTCAAAAATCAGAAAAACAAAAATCTCTTCTAAGCTGGCTGTGGTGGTGTATGCATTGAGGCTAAACTGTCTCAAAATGAAAGAGAAAGAGACAGAGAAAGACAAAGAAAGAGAGATGGGTGGGGAGGAAGGATGGGAGAGGTAGCTCAGCAGGTAAGGATGCCTGCCACCAAGCCTGACAATCAGAGTTTGATCCCAGGGACCTACATGACAGAAGGAGAGAACCAACTTCCTTGCATTATCCTCTGACCTCTGTGCACTCTTCCACACACAAAATAAATAAATCTTGAAAAGCTTTTTTTTTTAAAGCATAGTATAATCGCTCACATCTTTAATCCCAGCACTCGGGAGGCAGAGGCAGGAGGATCTCTGTGAGTTCAAGGCCAGCCTGATCTATATAGTGAATTCCAGGTCAGCCGGAGTTACATAGTGAGACCCTGTCTCAAAAAACAAAAACAACAAAAAATAGCCTGAAACAAATTAAAGTTCATGAAGACAATGACTGCAAATGTTCAGCAGGTCCAAATGCATGCATCCATCTATATGTGTGATGCACACTGGAAATTGTCTTATTCTATAATTTCTTAGGAAAATAACTCCGGAAAATAAGTTGATTTCAAAGAATATTCATGTGCTAGCATATTTAAAATGTTAACAGTCTTAAGGTGTTAGTAACTCCTTCATATACCTCACCTTCAGAATGCATGTAGCTACCTGTCTATATCTTGTGGCAGGTCATTGAGATTATTGCTGCTGATATCCAACCACTGCAAGTTACACATCCGCAGGACACAGATCGGGACACTGGAAAACTTGTTTGCTGAGATATCTACAAATGTAACTTGCTTCAAATTACTCAACTAGAAAGGAAGAAGAGAATATTCTAATTACCCCTGCATGATGGTTAGTCTCTGTTATTAACTTAATAGGATTTAACATTACCAAGGAAATGAGTCTTTCGGCACATCTGTGAGATTAAATTAACTATGGTGGGAAGACTCATCTTAAATATAAGTGGCACTATTCCTTGGGCTGAGGTCCTAGACTGTAGAAAAAGGAAAAACAATGGGGCTGGAGAGATGGCTCAGCAGTTAAGAGCACTGGCTGCTCTTGCAGAAGACCTAGGTTCTGTTCTCAGCACCCAGACGGCGGCTAACAACCGTCTGTAACTCCAGTCCCAGAGTATCTGATGCCCTCTTCTGGCCTCCACAGGTATTGCATGACATGGGTGCCTTTATATACATTTGCAGGGGACCTGGGTTCGTTTCCCAGCACTCACATGGAGGCTACGAATCATCCTTAACTTCAGTTCCAGGGGACTCCAAAGCCCTCTTCTGACCTCTGCAGCATTGCACAACATGGGTGCACTCACATACATGCAATCAATACACTCATACACATAAAATTGAAAAACAAAGTGTAAAAATAATAAATAGAGTATTTTAAAAGGAAAACAAGCTGAGCATCAGCATTCATCTCTCTCTGCTTCTTGACTGTGGATGTGATGTGAGCAGCTGCCTCACTCTTGCTGTCATGACTTCCCCACTATGATGGACAGCACCCCAGAACTGTGAGCTGAGACCCTTAAGTTACTTCTGTCAGGTATTTTGCTGCAGCAAGACAGGTAAGTAACACACCTGGTAAGCACGGGAAATTAAGTTCAACTAATAGTTTTTAGACTAATCCTTCTTCCTCAAAGGCGTCTGTGAATATATGCAAAGCAGATCAATCCAGTGTGTATTTTTGGAGCATCTACTGCTGTGGATCCCTCACTGTACTTCATGTTGGGGATGCTAAAATAAATAGCACACTACAGCTGCCTTCAAAGACTGTCCATCTTCATAAATAAGCAATGCAACTTTATGAAGCAAACACCATGGCAAGTTTCCAACTTGTAATATTTGGTGACATAGAAAAATAAAAGGTTAATTTGCCCAGCAGTATGATGGGGTAAGGGTCAGGGGCCAGAAAAGATTTCATGGAGAACAAAGTATGTCCTGAGGCTTCTTGGGAGGTGGGAGGGTAGGAAGGAACCGCATGTGCAAAGTCACAGGAAACAGAAGGTACAAGTCTCAAAGAGCACAGAGGCATGGGAAGGACTGTGTTAACAGACGTTAACAAACATTAAGGAAACCCATGTTTGGATGGGTCAAGTGACAGGAAAATGATCAGGATCTCCACTGAATGCACCTGATCCTTGATCTTGTCAGACCTCCAAAATTAAGCAGGGGTGGGCTCTACTGTTGAGTTTTATATCCACAATAATTGTCTGTAATGGGCCAACTGAAATACACTGGGATTGGGGACTGGGAGATACACACACACACACACACACACACACACACACACGCACACATCTTGTTTTCTTTTTTTAGACAGGGTCTCAATATGTAGCCCTGGCTGGCCTGAAACTCACTATGTAGACAAGGCTGGCCCTCAAACTTATAGCGATCTGCCTGCTTCTGCCTCCAGAGTGCAGGCATGTGCCACCATGCCTGGCAGGAGGTATATTTTTATTTCAACACAAATCTATGAATTTGGAATGAAGTTGAACAAGTGTTTCATGTTTGGATGTTTGGATTTGTGTTACTGTGAATCATAAGAGAAGCTATTTTCTTACCAACTTATTTAAGAATCCACGAATAAAATCAGAGCTACCTCTCACAGCACATTTTTGGGCCACCAAGATGGCTCAGTGAATACGGGTACTTGCCGCCAAGGCTGATGACCTGAATTCAAACCCCAGGATACACATGGCAGAAAGAGAACTGACTCCTGAAAATTATCTTCTGACCTCCACATATAACCTCAGACAGATACACACTGACACACACATACACACACACACACACAAGAAATGTAATTTTAAAAGTTTAAAGCATATTTTTCAAAAGTATTAGAAATAGTAAGATGGACCAATAGGTAGTAGAGGCAACAGGGAAAAAGAAGCAGGGGCTTGTGCTTTTTGAGCTTACTACAAATCCTATTTCTGTGTTGTCAAACTTGCTTTAGTGAGACAAAGGGTCGCATTTATCCTACTGAATAGTCACATTCTAATTTTGCTCTTGTCTGGAATTCTGAAAAATGAATGTGAAGACAGTGATGTGATGATGAACCATCAGAGAGATGCGCTGGGTGCCCATAAGCCAGTTGAAGACTTCTGAATGGGTTGCCAGTAGTGTCAAATCAGTAGGAAAAAAAAAAATCACAAGTGACAGGGGAGAGGGTTCTAAATCTGATCAAAATAGATTCACAAAATTTCAATTAAAAAATCACAAGTGAGTCACCATTCATCCCTCTTCTTTTTTTTCTTTTCACAATAATGCAGCAAATGCATTTTTAGGCTGTAAAATAACCTATTAAAAGAAAATAACAGTTTTATGTGCCTGTGTGTATGCACATGCACGCAGAGGCCAGAAGAAAGCATCGGATCCCCTGCAGCTGGAGTTATATGTGGTTGTGAGCCAACCAATGTCAGTGCTGGGACTCAAACTCCAGTCCTCTGCAAGTAAGCCATTAAATGCTCGGCCATCTCCCCAGCCCCAAGTCTCATGTGACCTAGAATAAAGTAGATCACAGAGGCATTAAACTAGCAAGGAAAGAGATTCCTTGACTGTGAAGAGGAACTTCCCTGATACTTATTTTCATCAATGGCAAAGCAAACCATTCATAAAATATGCTGGAAAATGTATTTGTCTGAAAATCTCAGCATTCTACAGCTCAAAATATATCCCTCAGGCTTTCAGTCAGAATAAACAGAGCTCTCATCCACACAAACAACATACATTCAGTGAGGGAGTTTCATTACTTCTCCCATTGTCTCAGAATTCTTGTTGGTTTGAGGCTTAGCTCTCTACAGCTTCCCATTCTACTTTCTGTTTTCATTTACTACAACTTCAGAACTTTATCCATTAGTTTTGTAAGAAACTTTCCTCATGGAAACAGGACGATTTTAACAAACACGGAGATGCCTAACAGAGAAGGGAGAGCTGGGCTGGGCCAGTCTGACTACCCCAGAGGACTCAAAATGAACAGAGGCACTGGAGTTGGGAAGAAGTAAGGTTAAGAGCCCCAAATATAATGCTAGATGGAAAGGTTAAATTAGAAGTGCTAAGTGGCAAGGAGTCAAGGCAGATGTGGAAGAAGGAGGAAAATTTGATAAAATCACTCAACTCTCACCAGCAAAGCTTCCTCATACAACAAAGTGGGATGCACACAGAAGGCCACAACTGGCCAAGTTTTAGAGAATAAGAGACTGCAGAGGGTGTCTCCCTGGATAGGACTCCTGTATTAAACCTCACTCATCCATGGCTCAGGGACCATTGTGGAAGAAGGGGTGGAAAGATTGTAAGAGCCAGGGTCGGTCCTGGAACATAGGGAAGCAGAGGCTTTCAGGCCACTGCAAGCTTGCTCATGAGAATTTGTGGCACTAGGACGTCGTGCACAAGACCCATGCCAGCTCAATCAGACAAGAGCCCAGCATGGAGCAACGGAAATGGGTGGTCGGCTGGCCCTAGCCTGGGAACTGTTGGCAACTCATTACTACTGGGTAAAAGAAAGTAGATCTTCCTTAAGATCTCTAGATAGGCTGACTAGACTCCAGTGGATAAACTTGCACCTAAGGACATCTGGATACAAATGGTTGACCAGATAGAACTTAACATGTATGACAGAATGCATGGGGTCCAGTGGGGAGGGTTGGGGGGATGAGGGGGCTTGGGGGAGCATGAGGGAGTCTAAATTTGATTAAAAACTGTATATGAAATGCACAAAAAGTCAAAAATATTTTTTAAAATATTGTTTGAGCTGGGCGTGGTGGTGCATGCCTTTAATCCCAGCACTTGGGAGGCAGAGGCAGGCGGATCTCTGTGAGTTCAAGGCCAGCCTGGTCTACATAGTGAGTTCCAGGACAGCTGGGGCTACAGGGAGACCCTGTCTCAAAAAGACCAAAAATAAATATATATTGTTTGAACGTTTTTCTTTCCCAGTGCTAGATCCAACTCAGGGCCTTGCACATGCTGGGCAAGCACTCTTGAATTTCTTAAATCCATCTATGATCATCCATCCACTGACACATTCAACAAATATTTAGTAAGTACCCACTGCATGTCACTTTCTGAGCACTGTTCAGACCACAAGGGATACAAGAATAAATAAAAGCCTGTAAGCACTGGGAGTGATGGTACAAGCCTTTCTTTAATCCCAGAACCTGGAAGGCAGAGGCAAGTAGATCTCTGTGAGATCAAGGCCAGCCTGGTCTACATAGAGAGTCTATCCAGCTGGAGCTATAGGGTCTGTCTCAAAAAGAACAACAAAAAATAAATAAAATAAAAAGAAGATCCTAACTTATTTATGTACTATGATGAAGTTATAAATAAAGGAAGTAAATTTTTTTCATATGCTCATAACTGCCTGAAGTGGCCCTGCGCATAGGATTTAAGAGATGCACTTAAATTGATAGAGTATCAATTACTTTCTTTCTCTATCATGAAGAAAATGATTTTAAATAATTTTCTGATAATGTAGAACAGATTAAAGTAAATAGTTTTTTATCATCAAAAAAAACTCAGGGAACATCTTGTGCCAGATGGAGAAAAAAGGCCCACACTGCTGGTAAAAAATGCTGGATCTGGCAAAGTTCTCACAAGGCTCTGGCTAGCAATTACCGTTTCACAGGAAGGTTCTTTTCCTTCCCTTCGCACTGCTGGATGGGAGGCAGCAGCTGCTTCCACTGTTTACACGTCTCACCCTGAACGTGCTTGACAATGGTTCTGGTCAGGTGCAACCAGAGGCTGCCATATCCTACTCAGAGCTGTTCTCCAAATTGCCCCAGTCCACTGGGATGTTCAGATTGGAGCTGAGTTAGGTCATCCTCATCTGTCTTGATCCCACCACCACCCCATTTGAGAATATTCTGTATCTGACCCCTGCTCATTATTCTCCCTTCACACCCTAGTCTAAGCAAGAGCTGTAGGTCATTTGCACTTGGCCAGGAGCCTCATCAGCTGATCTACAGGTTCTTCTATATCCCCAGTCTTTACTGGGGTAGAATTTACATGCCATCAGATCCACCGATCATAAATATACAGTTTTCCATAATTTAGTTTGGGGATGCTTCTGTGATCTATGCCCCAATTTTCTTTTCCCACTGCTGTTATTCTCTGTTCTCACTCATTACCAGTCACATAGGAATCTACTTTATGTCTCTATAACTTTATCTTTCTGAAAATTTCATGTTAACAAAATCATACAACAGTCTTTTAACTCTGGCTTCTTTCATCTAGGGCATTTAAAATTCTTCATTTATGTCATAATGTATATGGAATTAGGCAAGGGTTCTAATTTTCCCAGGACTTTTTCTTCAAATGATTGTCCTTTGCCCATTGAGTTTGCTTGGTAACTTTGTTGAAAAATCAGTTTAGCATAAATATAATATAGGGATTTAGCTTTAAAATCTTAATTTTGTTCCATTGTTCTATCTTTATGTTAATTCTATCCTGACTTGATTCTTGTGACTTTATAATAAGCTTTGAAATTGTGCAGTATATGCCCTCTAGCTTCATCCTTTTTCAGAATTATTTGGCAGTTCTTTACAGTTCCATATAAAGCCTAAATCAACCTGACAACTTTTTTAAAAAGAGAGAGACAGTCAGGTGTGGTGGCACACTCCTTTAACCCCAGCACTCAGGAGGCAGAGGCAGAGGTGGATCTCTGTGAGAGAGAGGCCAACCTGGTCTACATAGTGAGTTCCAGGACAGCTGGGGCTACAGGAAGACCCTCTCTAAAAGGACAAAACTAACTAAATAAATAAAATAAAGAGGGTAGGTTACGCACTTCCAATAGACTAGTGCATAAAAGGGAATATGGAGGCGTAGCAAAAAAGGAAGGCTGCAAAGCAAGGCCAGATCCTAAATCCACACAGAACGTCCTGTACCCTTGTGCCGTCATCCGCCACTGAGCGATGTTATAACGTAAGCTCCAACAAGCTTGGGCATCCCACACCACCAGCCGTGCTCTTTGTAGCTGACATGTCCTAACTCTGAGGCTTCTTCTAAGCACTTCTAGCTTCTTTCGGGAGATATCCACCCCACATTTCTGGAATATAGAACATACTGGGGTCTCCATTTCAACTTACATTTTACTCTTACAGACCTGGTCTACATAGTGAGTTCCAGGACAGCTGGGGCTACAGGAAGACCCTCTCTTAAAAAAGAAAAAGAAAATGGCTTGGATGTTAATAAAGATTTCCTATAATATAGACCATTCCGTGTCATAAATTAAAGAAAAGTAAGTCACGGGGCAAAAATGTCTATTTCTTACTTCAAAGGGGAGTTCCATCAATTCCAGATTGCCAGAGCAGTCCAGTCTCTCTAGATTCTCACAGTCCCCCAGTTCTGGGGGAATACTCTTCAGATGGTTGAAACTCACATTGAGTTCTTTCAGGTTCTTCAAACGACCTGGCAACAGAAAACATTAACCTCCACTGAGTAGGTCTTTCACAGTCTTAAAAACAGAAACAAATCTAAAGGTAAAACATTCATAGACATGATAGGGAAGCCTGGGGTGGTATGAGTGTTTGTATTTCGAGAACTTGGACTGTAGAAGAGTTGCAGTTCTAGGCTAGCCAGGGCTACATGAAAAGACCCTGTCTCAAAATACAATTCAAAGAGAGAAATGGGGAGAGTAGGGAGGCAAGGTGGGGCAGGCATAAAACATAGTTTTATCTTGGTATTTGAAGCATTCCTTATTAAATGTCTGCTCATCTAAAGCATTTCACTGTTGGTGCTGTTGTTTCATGGGTTTTTTGGTTTGTTTTGCTCCTTCTGTTATGTTCAATCCCTGTGAAACTGTGGTTGAGGTGTGTGCTGGGGACGTGTCTTCTGTGTAGTCGATACATTCAGTGTACAAACCCTGTGGAGCTGGAGGACAAGCTGTGTGAAGAGCAGTGAGGCTCCGAGGGATGGCAGAGGCCAGCTGCTGCCTGCTGGGGGCCTCTAACAGGATGTGAGCTAGACAGAGAAATATGCACAAAGGTCCGTGTGCGTGATAAAGGATGGAAGCGAGCAGACTGTGCACAGATTGTGAGCAATGTCCCACTCCTCTTTGGCTTCATATTGACATTCGTTTAATTGATGTGCCGTGCTTCCTAAAGAATATGGTATAAGTCTGGGGCTAGAAAGATGGCTCAGCTGTTAAGAGCACTGACTGCTCTTGCAGAGGACCCAGGCTCGATTCCCAGCACCCACATGGCCACTATGAACCGTCCTTAACTCCAGTTCCAGGGGACTCCAAAGCTCTCTTCTGACCTCTGTGGCACTGCACGACATGGGTGCACTCACATACATGCAGGCAATGCACTCATACACATAAAATTAAAATAATAAATAAAATATTTTTTAAAAAGAATATGGTATAAGTCACACACTCAGAGAGGGTATGAACATATTCAGAACAGGAAATTATTAGACTGAATGGAAAATACTGTACTCCAAATCTGATTCTTGAATATACAACTAGTTCCAACCTAGAAATTAGCACATAAAACCCCAGAAATCACATCATGTGTGTTCTCAAAACTTGAATACTCTCTTGAGTATTTTTAAGCTAATTTTAAATTAGAAAACTAAGATGACCATCTACTTTTGCAAAATAGGCATTCAATCTACAAATTTCTTGCCATTTTATAGATGAGACAGTAAAGGGTAGAGAGACAGAATGCTGGAAGGAGGCTATGGTGGAAGAATGAGACAGGCTCGTTATGTAGCCCAGGCTGGCCTCAAATTCTCAGCAGTCCTCCTGCCTTAGTCTTCTGATGGCTGGTGTTCCAGGGCTGTACCACCAATGCCCAGTTTATCAAGGCCATTTCTAAGTTTCATTGATTCTTACGGTGTGTTAGAAGAAGAGGAATAAAATAAAATGAAGAAAGACTGTTTCTTCAGAGGACTGGGAAGCACATCGTCAGGCCCGTGATTTCCACTGCATCAGCTTCTACAGGTCTGTGTACTGCAGAGTCATTCTTTAAATAGAAAAGTAAAAGCCTGGTGTAGATAGAGTGACTCTTCCATGTGGTCTAGCACACACACACAGTAAATGACTGTTAAAGAGTGATGTGGCTTAGTTGATGGAGGCATTTGTTCCAACGAATTAGGACACATCTGTGCCAATTACATGAACGAATACAATGAAAAGATGAAGTAACTGAAGAGAGCCAGGGCACAGAGACCTGTGATCCCAGCACTCAGGAGGCTGAGGCAGGAAGATAACACGTTTGAGATGCCAGCCTGAGCTACACAATGAGGGCCTGTCTCAAAAAAGGAAATGTAATTGAAAAGAAAGTCTTATACAAGTCACCTCTTTTTGATTTGTTTATTTTTATGTGTATGAGTATTTTGCCTGCATATATGTAAGTGCACCTGTGTCATGCAATGCTTATGCTAGGAACCAAATCCAGGGTCTTCTGTAAGAGCAGCCAGTGCTCTTAAGCACTGAACCATCTCTCCAGCCCCTTTAAGCAATCTTTTTTTGTTTGTGTGTTTTTTGAGAGAGTCTCCCTGTAGCCCGAGCTGGTCTGGAACTCACTATGTAGACCAGGATGGACTCGAACTCACAGAGATCCACCTCCCTCCGCCTCCCAAGTGCTGAGATTAAAGGCGTGCGCTACCACACCCCGCCTTAAGCTACTTCTTAAAGATTATCAAAGGATTGTTCATTGCTTTAGTAACTCTATATCTATCATAACATTTTATTATTGCTTTTGATTTTGTGTTTGTGGGGGTTTTATTTTAACTAATTAATTTTTTAAAAATATTTTATCATTTTTATTTTATGTGTATGAGTGTACCTGCCTGCATGTATGTGAGTGCACCTGTGCTGTACAATGCCATAGAGGTCAGAAGAGGGCATCCAATTCCTCTGGAACTGGAGTTAAGGACGATTCGTAGCTGCCATGCAGGCTCTGGGTATTGAACCTGGGTCCTCTGCAAGAGCAGTCAGTGCTCTTAACTGCTAAGCCATCTCTCCAGCCCCTATTTAATTTTATTTTTGTGTGTAAGTATATTGCCTGCATGTATGTAAGTGCACTGGTGCTGTGCAATGCCCAATGACAACAGAAGATGGTGTTGGATCCCCTGGAATTGGAGTTACAGACAGTTGTTAGTCACCATGTGGGTGCTGGGATTCAAACCCAGGTCTGCAGGAGCAGCCAGTGCTCTTAATTGCTGAGCCATCTCTCCAGCCACTTATTTTTTAATTTGAAAATTATATATATATATATGTGTGTGTGTGTGTGTCTGTGTGTGTCTGTGTGTGTGTGTCTGTGTGAATATCTGCACATGAGTGCAGGTGCCCAAGGAAGCCAAAGGAACTGAGTTCCCCTGAAGCTGATATTACAGGCAGTTATGAACCACTGCACATGGGTACTGGGAATGGATCCCCTGGAAGAGCAACAAGCACTCTTAACCTCAGAGTCATCTCGCCAGCCTCTTGAGTTTGTGTTTTGAGACAGATGTGTTCCACCACATTCACCTGCATGTTTGTGTTTCTAAAAGTGAATGAAATTTTTAAAAAGGGTTCTTAGAGCATTACCCACTCATGAGACTTCCAGTTTCTAAGCAATTGTCAAATGTCTGTCAATGCTGTGCCATGCAGGTGAGACCATGGCACTTCCATGGTCATTGTGAACAAGCAGTTCTGGGAACTCTGGAAAGAGCCTGGTGCAGTTGAAAGAGGAAACGGTGTTTGCACAATGTCACCTACTTACCACAGACAACAGGCTCAAAGATTCCTGTTGAGGAACTTACCAATTTCAGCTGGAAGATACGAGATTTGGTTTTTTTGCAAATCCAGAATTCTCATGGCTTGAAACAGCTCGATGTACGTGGGAATGGTCTGAATCAGGGTGCCGTATATGTGCCATTCTTTGAGGTGTGTCTGCTCCCTCAATGAGTCAGGGAGCTCCTGAAACAGCCAACAGCATCAGTTACAGCCAGTGCCTTGGTGTGCACACAACAGCCATGACAGCTCAAGAATTTATCCAAAATATAAAAAGCAAGGCAGTGTGTGTGCGAGAGCATTAACTCCATCACTCCAACCATTTCTACAGAAGCCAGTGAAATGGTTACCACTAATTTTGTTAGCAGATAAGCCCTATTTCAGATCCATGACATTCAAATTCTAACCACCCTGGTGGTGCAAGCTTATGATTCCAACCATTTGGAAGGTTGAGGCAGGAGTATCACAAATTCTAGGCCTGCCAGAGTGTTCTAGTTTACTTCACTATCGCTGAGATAAAACACTGACCAAAACCAACTTTCGGAGGAAAGGGTTTATTTCAGCTTACAACTCCCAGATCAGAATCCATCACCAAGGGAAGTCAGAGCAGAAACCCACAGCAGGGATCTGGAGGCAGGAACTGAAGCACGGACCATGGAGGAATGAATACTGCTTTACTGGATTGCTCCCCCTGGCTTTCTCAGCTACCTTTCTTATACACTCTAGACCCACCTGCCCAGGGATGGCACCGTCCCCAGTGGGCTGGGTGCTCCTACGTGGACAAGCAATCAAGAATGTTCCCCAGCTGGGCGTGGTGGTGCATGCTTTTAATCCCAGCACTCAGGAGGCAGAATCAGACTGATGATCTCTGTGAGGCTGAGGCCAGTCTGGTCTATGTAGCAAGTTCTAGGCCAGCGGGGCTATAGGGAGACCTTGTCTTAAACCCCCACCACCAAAAAAAGAAAAGAAAATGCCCCACAGACAGGCCCACAGGCCAATCTGATAGAGGCCATTCCTCAATGGAAGTTCCCTCTTCCTCGGTGTGTCATGTTGATAGCTAAAGCTAGTCAGGACACTAGACTACCCACTAGCAGTTTATACCAGAGCCTCAGATCGTGGGAGAGCCAGGAACACTGGAAGTGAGGGCTGAAGGCAGGGCTTCAAGGAGAAGGCCAGGTTCAAAGTCTAAGGACCAGAACTCTGACTTCCACCATGGCACAGAGCAACTGCCTAAGCCAGTGGGGGTTAAACAAAGCCCCTGAGTTGAGGTCCCTCAGGAACAGTTGGGACAGAGGCCATGGCAGACAGATGACGCATGATCATTGCTGAGCGCACCAGCTTCCTGTGGCAACTGCAATGGTCAACTTAAAGGAGGAAGGTTTATTTCGGCTCACCCTTGTGGAAGTTTTAATCTACAGTGGCTTGACCCTGTTGCTTTGGGCCTATAGTGAGGCCCATCATGAGGAGTGTGTCAAGATGCAAATTTTCTCACCTTGTGGAAGCCAGGAAGCAAAGGGAGAGAAGGACACACAAGCTATCTGGGGTGACATTAGAGGCCAGAATGCCCCCACTGCCTAAGATAGAAAAATACAGTAACAGGGTGTTTTGTCACTTAACTCAAAGTAAGGTGAAAAACCAAATCTCTCTGGGGACGAAAATGAACTAAAATTCACATTAAGTATGCCAAAGACCCCAAAGTCTTCCTGGAGAGGGTCCCAGTCAGAACAGGAAACAACTTGGGGAACAGATTCTGCAATAAAGCCCAGTGCTACGGACAGCCTGATGAAGACAGCCACAGAGTCCACAGCAGAAGAATCCATCAGGCTATCATCTACCCCATTTACCATACTAAGTGCTCATTAAATACTTTATAATGATCTTGAGAAAGTAGTCTGCCAGCCACGAGGACTATGTAGGTTCTCCAGTGGTCACAGTTAGTGTGTGACCAGAATCATATCTGCCAAAAGATATGGTCAAAAGATCAGACATGGGACTAGGCTCAATGAGTAAGAGTGCTTGCTGTGAAAACAAGAGGACCTGAGTTCAAATCCCCACATGTGCCTATAACTCCAGCATTGAGGAAGACCCCAGAAGCCTACTGGTCAGCTAGCCTAGTCAAAACAGTAAGCTTCAGGTTCAGTAAGAGATCTTGTATCAAAATAAAAAGTGGGATGGCTCAGTAGGTAGAAGAACTTGCTGCTAAGTCTGATGACCAGAGTTCAATCCTTGGGACCCATGGAGTGGACAGAGAGAACCAATTCCCAAAAGTTGTCTCTGAACTCTACACGTGTGCTATACTGTGTGTGCAAACACACATGTGGTAGAAAGAACCCACTCCCACAATTTGGCCTCTGATTTCCATGCGAGTGTCCCTCTCCACAGACACAAAAATACATAATTAATTAATGTAAATTTTAAAATAAAATAAAAAATTTAAACTGACAGAAGAGCTCAAGGTCAGCCTGGACTACAAAAGACCCTATCTCAATCCACATCACAAGGACAGGAGGACCCAGTTCACAGCAGAGGATGGGCCCTTTCACACCCACTGGAAAGCCCTCTACAGAGCAGAGCAATCATTTGGCCAGCCAAGGCCCCAAGCTCAGAACAACCGACCTCAGCTGCAGCACAACCCTGAGCGTCCATGTGCTACAGCTAGACGGATACCTCAACTCACCTTCCAGTGCTCCCCTGAAAGTTCAAACACGAATGGATTGCTCCGTTTGTCTCTGTCCTTGGCGCACGTACTCTGCCTCGTGAGGGAGTTCCTCTCAATCTTTTCCAGAAGCCTTGTGCTTGTGTCTACAAAGCCATTCTTGCAGTACTGGGCCTGGGGAACACCTCTCCTCCTGCACTCAGCCACGAAGTCCCATTCTTCTTTTATCCTAAGACAGGCAGAAGGGGCTCAGGCACTTTCTTGGGGACTGGCTACCACCAGCCTGACAAGCAGGTCAAGCCTCCTGTGTACAGGCTGAGGGTAAAGGCACTTACTGTCAAGCTGGCGACCTTAATTCAATCCCCAGAACACACATGATAGGAAGAGAGGACGGACTCCTCACCAAGTTGTCGTCTGACCTCTGCATATATTTATATACACTGAATACATAAATGTAAAGAAAAATATTGATAATAGTTAGATGATAAATGATTGATAGATGATTGATTGATAGCTAGGTAGATAGATACATACATAGATAGATGATAGATAGATAGATGATAGATAGATAGATGATAGATAGATAGATGATAGATAGATAGATAGATAGATAGATAGATAGATAGATAGATGATAGATAGATAGATAGATGACAGATAGATGATAGGTTTACGCCCAGTTTTTTTGTTGCCAATTTAAAGCATACAAATACACCACCATTTGCCAACTGGGTATGGGGACAGGGACCTCCTTTGAGATGACTCAGCCAATCAGAACCCCATTTTGCTTGTACTATGTCCACAACCAACAATTCAAGAGTTCTGGTTTTGGTTTCTTCACAGAGAATAAAAATCCTAGGCATGTACAAAGCCTCCTAAGCACACCACCTTCTTGGCTTACCATCCTTCCAGTGTATTGAATGGTGCTTATGTGACTGTGTGGTTCACATTTACCATAAGTGTAGTTTTTCTGAAGCACTACCTCAATTTAGTTTTTTAAATATTTTTATTCATGTATATGTGTCTGTGTGTGTACATGCCACATGTGTGCAGGTGCCCACAGAGGCCAGAAGAGGGCATCAGATCTCCTGGAGTTACACTCAGTTGTGAGCTGCCAGATCTGGTTGCTAGGAACCAAACTTGGGTCCTCTGGAAGAACAGCAAACACTCTTAACCACTGAGCCGTCTCTCCATCCCCCTCAACTGAATTTTTATATTGAACTCTTTTACTCATATTTTGTGAGTTTCTCTGAATTGTGTCATTTCAATCCAAGCAGAGGAATCAAAATGAATCTCACCCAGAATTCGGCTCAGCAGGCAAAGCTGAAACGCATAATGGAAAGTGACAGAGTGGGTGTGGAACGCATCAGATGATCTGCTGAGTGAGCTGGGTGAAGATCAGCTAAGTGGCCTCTACAGCATTTAGTGGAGAGGAATATACTGCATCATCTCTGTCCTTCCCGTGCCTAGCACAGGGTCTGGGTCACATGTAGTTCCTTAGACCTTTGGGTGCTACTGTTAAAGGAATGGAGTATTCACACCAGGCAGTTGTATGCAAGTTATGAAGTCTGAAGAGAAAGTGCCCCTGATAGAAAGAAATACCAGCAGAAATGCAGCCTCCTCCACAGCACAGTGGCCTGCCTGAACCCCCATCTCCAAACATCCTGGAAGAAGAAGCAGCAGAACACATACTTCTCCAAGGCGCTTTTCTCCAGCCTCTCCGCCTCTTTCTTCTGCCATGCTTTGTGCTTCTTGACACGAGTTTCCCACAAGGCTCTGATGACAGAAATGTCAAACACGACCACTTTATGTCCCATTTGGGGACCATAAAATTACCTGCTTAAAAAAATAATATGTATATCAGCTTCACACACACACATAAAAAAACAGTTTTTTGTTTCTTAAGATTTTTGTTGGTTGGTTGGTGGGTGGGTCTTTTTGAAACAGGGTCTCCCTGTAGCCCCAGCTGGCCTTGAACTCACAGAGATCCACCTGCCTCTGCCTCCCAAGTGCTGGGACTATAGGCGTGCGACACCATGCCTGGCCTGGTTGTTTTTTGAGACGTGGTCTTCCTGTAGCCCCAGCTGGCCTGGAACTTGAAATGGAGACCACCAGACTTGCCTCCATCTCACAGAGATCTGCCTGCCTCTGCCTCTCGAATTCTGGGATTAAAGGTGTGCATCACCACACTTGGCCTGTTTTTATTTTTAATTACCTGTATATCATATGATTAATTTTCTATTTAATCAAAAATGATCCTATAAAGACCCCTTTCAGATGACAGAAATGTTTCCCAAACGTATCTAAGTGTTCTTTCCTTTCGTTTTGTAAGTTTTATAATTATTGTGTGTGTATGTCTGCATCTGTGTGTGTATATGGCATGTGTGTATGTGTGTGAATGTGGGTGCATGCATGCCACTGTGCTCATGTGGAAGTTAGAAGAAGTAACATGTATGCACCCACACACATACACAAAATAAATAAACAAAATGTAATAAAATGCTAAGCCTGTACTACATTAGTGTGTATTCCCTGACCCGCAATGAATTGTTTGGTTTTTGGGTTTGTTTCTTTGTTTTTGAGTTTTAATCCCGCTAGGAAGTTATATTCTATTATTATTCTACTTGAGAGAGAATGTCTGTGTGTGCTCTGAGCTTTAGTCACTGAACTTGTCCTGTGGTATATTACAATTCACTTGGAAGATGAACTGCATACACTAGCAAGTTCAATAGGGTGTGGAACACAATGCTTGGAAAATGTCCAGGGGGCTTCAGGAACCAAGAAGAGTCTAGCTGAGGGGGAGGTAAGTGAGATGTCCTAAGGAAGATGACCCCAGAGAGAGTGCTGAATTATGTGAAGAATGTGACCAGACAGACCTTAAAAACGTTAGCACACTGCCATCCTGGAAGTAGTGTGGCAGCCATCATCACTGAAGCCAGGGATTCATTCATATATTACTCCAAAGTCCATGTTAAAGGCGCACGACTTTAATCCCAGCACTTGGGAGGCAGAGGCAGGTGGATCTCTGTAAATTCAAGGCCAGCCTGATCTATATAGCCAGTTCCGGGACAGCCGGGGCTACAGGGAGACCCTGTCTCAAAGACCAAAACAACCCTAAAAAGATGTTTTCTGGAGAGATGGCTCAGCAGTTAAGAGCACTTGCTATTCCTCCAGAGGGCCAGAGCTCAATTCCCAGCACCCATGTTGGACAGCTCACCAACAGTTGTAACTCCAGTTCCAGGGGATCTGATGCCCTCTTCTGGCCTCTGAAGGTACCCACACACATGTGGCGTACACACACACACACACACACACACACACACACAGATAAAAATTAAATAAAATCTTTAAAAATGTTTATGGATGTAAAATATTTGGCTTAGGCCAAGCATGGAGGTACATGCCTTTAATCCCAGTACTCAGGGAGGCAGAGGCAGGTGGATCTCTGTGAGTTCAAGGCCAGCCTGGTCTACATAATGAGCTCCAGTCCAGCTGGGGCTACAGGGAGACCCTGTCTTAAAAAAAAACAAAAACAAAAACAAACAGAAAAGAAGAAAAAAGAAAAGAAAGAAAAGAGAAGTCAAGCCAGGATACTCACCCCGGAGGAGGTCAATCATCATGTCATTCAGACACTCAAGTAGCCTAATGGAAAAGCCCTCTAGGGAGCGGACTGAGGTCTCTGGCCAACAGCCACATGAGTGGCCTGCCTGTCAGCAGGACTTCCAGTCAGACTGAGAGTTCAGAAGACTATGTTCCCTACTCACCATGCTGACTGCAACTTCACAATAGACCCTGGGTCTGAGCCACTCAGCTAAGCCACCTCATATTTCTGAACCCCATAACATGTGAGATAATAAATATTTGTTGTTTGAAGATAATAAATATTTGTTGTTATTCAGCAATAAATAAGATGGTAGATGAAAAATAAAAGAAACGAGGCTCAAGAATTGGCTTAACTGTTAAGAGCACTAACTGTTCTTGCAGAGGACCCAGGTTTGAATCTCAGCACCCACATGGTGGCTAACAACCATCTACAACTCCAGTTCCAGGATATCCGACACCCTCTTCTAACCTCCACTGGTATTGCATGACACAGGTGCATTTACATGCATGCAGGCAATACATTCATACACATAAAATAAAAATAAATAAATCTGGGCTGGAGAGATGGCTCAGCGGTTAAAGAGCACTGGTTGCTTTTGTGGAGGACCCAGGTTCAATTCCCAGCACCCACATGGCGGCTAAGACCATCCATAGCTCCAGTTTCAGGGGATCTAATGCCTTCTTCTGACCTCCTTTGGCATTGCAGGACACGGGTGCACTTACACACATGCAGGCAATACTCTCACACACATAAAATAAAAAAAATAAAAGTAATAAATAATTAAAAAATAAATAAATCCAAATAATAATAATAATAATAATAATAAACCACAAATCAAAGATACAAAAACAACCAGTCCAGCTCACAGTGACATCTCGTGTCTATATCCAGCGGTCTCCTTTACACATTTCTCAAAGATAAGTGATACCTCCAAACCTGTCTGATTAAACTCTATCCATCTTCAGAGCTATCTCAATTCCCCACCTCAGGAATGGCTCCACCATTGCTCAGAAGTCACTCCTTCCTGCTTCCTTCTTCCTCGCTGTGCCCACCCACCGTCTACGTGCACATTACCCCCTTCCCACCTTCACTACACACACAGTTATCACTCTGTCCATGCTGTTCCCTTGGCCCAGATCACTTGTAACCAACCACTCGAGCGGCTTTTTCCACATGCTTCCTGACTTAGCATCACTGTTCTTCCCTCAGTCTAACCTTCCCACCCTCCTCATCCCCAGTGGATCCTCCTGATATTTTCTGTCTCGGTCTATTGTTCATTAGCTTCACAATACCTAATGCAAGATAAATTATTTGCTTTTTTAAAAAATATATTCAATTTTAATATATTGAATTTAATATATTGTGCCACAGGAGCACCATGGTTTACCAGCAACCCTTTGTGAGTTCCCAAACTTGGGCTCATTGCTGGACCTCTGTCAACACTAACCAGGTCATGAAGCAGCAGGTGGGAAGTGGGGAGGGGGCTATGTATCACCTCATCCATGACCCCACAAAGAAAGGAGTGCCTCAACCACAGAAGAGGCTCCAAGTCCAGCAACAGCGGTGGGTGCCAAGCTCATGTTTTGACCTCAGTACTGAGCTTTGTGAACTAAGCCAGTTATTGCTGGTTGTGTATTGGTATCTTCCATCCCTGAGAACCCTAAATAACTAAAGTGTGTAAGCACTCAGTCAAAGCAGAAAGATGAATGAGGCTCCTTCTACACCTCCAAGTCCCCAGGCCAGAGGGGAGAACATCTGTATAAAGGGATGCATTTCAGTGCAGCATGTGGATTAGACAGCTGAGGCTGAACCAATTGCTGTGGGATCCTCAAGTGGGGGGAGCCCTGCAGAGAGGTGGGGAGGGCTGGCAAGCTCCAGAGGGGGGGGAAAGAGGGCAGTGACAAAGGGCACAGCCATCAGTGCACGTTTAGCAGATGAACCTTCCATGCTCTTCTTTCCCACACAGTTATATCAGAATCACTTCACAGAAGCATTGGTTCCCCTGAGTCAGAGGGTGTGACTGGAAAAATGTGTCCCCTGGCACCAGAGCTCTGGTGTCCACTCAGAAGTCATATGCCAGGGCAAAGGAGGGGAATATTCAGGTCACTTAGTCCTTTCCTGTCCTGTCAAATGACAGAATGGGCCTGGGAGGAGGGCTAGGGGACTGGAGGTGTAGAGAGGGTACCAAGCTAACACCTCAGAGCCTCGAGGGAAGGATCTGGAGGAGTTGGGAGAGACCCAACAAAGTCCACCAAACATGCCAAAGCATTTTCTGGCACTCTCTTTGAGAGGCACAGAGAGATACAAGAGCAAAATAAGGAGGGGGAATGGAGGGGAGGGAGGGAGGAAGGGAAGGAGGAGAGAGAGAGAGAGAGAGAGAGAGAGAGAGAGAGAGAGAGAAAGCTGGGTTATAGAGAGAGAGAGGCCTGGCTCCCTGTAACAATCCTGGCAGGAATGAAGATATTCCAAAGAGACACTTGTGCCTCTCACCTTTGGCTACCAGACTACTGAAACAATGGACACCCCCCCCACCCCATTGGAATCTCCCCAAGAATCTCATGTTGGGAGAAGGAAGTCTGAAGCCTGATGACAGCCAGAAGAGGAAGTTTATCAGAGATTTCACACAGTTCTGACAACTGGTCGGATCACCTTGCAGGAGAGATTGGAGTCCAGATAATGATGACAGGACCACACCTTGACCAGGACTGCTTAGCTATGCATACCTCTTGCCTTCTCTTTAAACATGAACCTCATGTCAGGATCCTGAAGATGGGCTAGGGGTGGGGTGGGGCGGTGTTTCTGGACCTTTGTTCCTATTCCCAGTATGGTCACTGTCCTTTTTTCTGTTACTGTGATAAAACACTGATCAAAATCAACTGGAAAAGAGGGTTTATTTCACCTTACACTTCCAGGTCACAGTCCTTCCCTGAAAGATGTTAGGGCGGGAACTCAAGGCAGGAACCTGGAGGCAGGAACTAATGCAGAGACAAGGAGGAGCAGCCCTGGCCTGTGCTTGGCCTCCTTTCTTATATAACCTACCTGGGACCACCATCCCAGGGGTGGTATCACCCACAATGGACTGGGCCCTCGCACATCACTCAACAATTAAGAAAATGTCTCACAGACATGGCTGCAGGCCATACTAATGCAGGAAATGCCTCAATGAGGTTCCCTCTTCACAAATGTGTCAAGTTGACAGTTGAAGCTATCCAGCACAGCCACACTGAATAAATCTTCTCACTGTTTACTATTGTCTGTTTAATAGGTCTGTGGAGGATGGTGGCTGAATCCAGCTTGTTAAGGCTGCCAGGGCCCAGGTCTTATCCTTCACAACTCTGATAACATCCCAACCTGTCCTCCTGCCCTAGCACCTGGGAAACCCAGCTCCAAGCCTTCCACAGCCTTCTTCTAGGTATCTTTTGTGTGAAGACCTCTGTCATCAACCTGGCTGGCTCCCAGAGAATGATGGTGACCAAAAGGAACTGCTCAAGACACCAAGATGCAATAGGGGGCAATAACAGCAGCTAAAGAGCTTCTGAGTTTCACAAGTTCTATTCTGTCCCCACATAACTCACATTTAGAAGGAAGAGTGAGTGCTCCAATAGAATAGTGTGGTAAGCAAGGGTTAAAGTTTAAAGTCAGAATCGCCATCACAACTTCTCAGCCGAATTCTAAATTGAATTACATTTTGTGCCACATAATCAGATTTCCCTTGGGACAGTTGATTCTTCTGATTCTTTGTTAAGCTAGAAAATCAAGTCAGAGGAGACAGAGGGCACAGAAAGGATGCCAAGAACAGGGGCTGAGTCAGACGACCAGGGCTGGAAAACTGCCTCCTGGTTTACTGGTCACATGTCCCTGAAAACAGGGCCTCTGGGTTCTCCTATGGACACAATGCCACAGCAGTACGCTGCTGTCCTGCTTGGTGAGAGAATGTGTTGTGATCATTGGGTCAAGTGCTACTTAAAATGGGACCTGTCAGAAAGGCTGGGGGATGGGGAGTCAATTATTTAAGGAAAAGAAATTAAGACAGACCGTTGGTCATCAATTAAATGTAAGATCAAAACAAGAGGTTGGAGCTGGGGCTGGGGCTCAGTGGGTAGAGTGCTTGCCTGGGATGCAGGGTCCTTAGGGTCCTTCCCCAGCACCACATAAACCCAACATATTGACACACACCTGTATTCCAGTAAATGGGGGGGGGGGGCGGTAGTGAAGGCAGGGAGACCAGGAGACCGGTTATCTGAGATACATTGCAAGTTCAAGGCCGCCCTGGGGTGCCTGGGACCTTGTCCATGAGCACTCTGAGCTTTTCTCCACCTGACATAAACTAGCTCTGTGGTACAATGACTGGAGGACTCTCCTAGCCCTGGAAGTTACTGTCCAGACAAGGAGCCAGCTGTTTACGGGAGCCCAGGACAATTCTTTTGGGTCCCCACTCTTGCCCCACCGACACCAGGGGGCGCACGACATTATCTGAGACGAAGGCCCTCCTTCTCTCTCTCCCACCCGCTCCTTGTCAGATGTCAAGCATTCTTCCCAAGGACCAGAAGAGGACACAAACAAAGTTGATTTATCGCCCCCTGGACAGCACTTTGGAGCACCACGCTCTAAGCGCACCATTGGGCACCAGGGTGGTCCTCTGGTAACCAGGAGGATTCGTGGTCACCCTGTCCCAGCCTCTGCCCAGCCGCAGGCACCCGCGAGCCCCACGTGCCGCCTAGTTCCCCACTCAGCTGCGGTTCTTGACTATTTAAATGCAGATGGGTGCCTGGTCCTCCCGGTGGGCTAGATGTGGCTGGCTGGACCTCACCCTGCAGCAGGCGAAGCCGCGAACCGCCCGAGCGCACGCCGCAGTTCTTACGCGCCTATGCCCAAGCAGGCTTCCCGCAGTCCCTGCCGCGCAGGGCCACAGTTCCAACCTGCTAGGTCGCATCCCTCCACCGTGGACCAAGCCCACCCGCCACTCACCCTCCGGGTGCAGGTGGGAGCTGGCAGTCCCTGGCCCCAGCCGCCGGGCTGTAATTCGCTTTCGATGCTGTTTACACCCGCAAAGCAACACCCCCGGCGGAAGGGCCACCGTGCCTGTGCGCTAACAGGCTATATTTGTAAGCGGATAATATGATCTGGAGGACATGTGCTGATAAACTATCTATCTATTCTATGTGACTCAGCCCAGCAGGAGACAAAACAGATCTGGTCGGGGAGGGCTTGGCACCGGACACAGCCAGTCTATTGAGCCCTGTAGGCAGGATCCCCTGCACGCCTCCACAGAGGATTGGCTCTTACCAGCTAGGAAAGCCTAGGGTGAGCAGAGAAAAAAAACATGGTTAACGATTCCGAGGTCTGCGTACTCCCGGTTAGAAACCAAACAAGAAGCAGGATTAGAAAGCCTTAGGCCTTAACAATTTTTACACCTTGAGGCATCGAAGATTTTAACTATATCCTTAAACCAGTGAGTTTAGATTCTCTTTAGAGGGGGTTAGTTAGTCTTGCTGATAATGGACATTGGAAAGATACCCAAAACACTGCAAAGACTCCTCTTACACCTTTGTTTGAAATCTGAAACCACCTTCAGCTGGGAGTCCTGGTCCCCGCCCCTAATTGTAACACTTGGGAGGCAGAGACACAGAGGTCAGGAGTTCAAGGTCCTCCTCAGCTACACATCTACTTCAAGGTCAGCCCAAGCCACTTAACACCCTGTCCCCAACTCCCACACATACACACCCCAATAAAATAAAATAAAAAATAAAATAATAAAATAAAATGATAAAATAAAATGCAAGGTAGGCCTCACATGTAATCCCACCACTCAGGAGGTAGATACAGGAGGATTAGAAGTTTAGGTTTATCCTCAGATACCTATGGAGTTTTTTAAAAAATATTTTATTATTTTTATTTTTTGTGTATGAGTGTATTGCCTGCATGCGTGTAAGTGCAACTGTGTTGTGCAATGCCTGCAGAGGTCAGAAGAGGGGTTGGATCCCCTGGAACTCCAGTTAGGATGGTTCTTAACCAACATGTGGATGCTGGGAATGGAACCCCCTGTCCTCTGCAAGAGCACTCTGTGCTCTTCACTGTGAGCCAACTCTCCAGCCCCTACTTATGGAGTTTAAGCTAAGCCTGGACTACATGAGATCTCGTCTCAAAAAACATGTTTTTAATATAAAAAAAAAAAAACTGAAAAACACTTTTCTGCCATGTACACATATGATACTTCTATTGCAAAGTTGCTTTATTTTCAGGGATTGTTTTCTATATAAAACATTTTGTAGTTGTTGATATTTATAATTTTTGACATTTATTATTGATATTTATAACTGGATTATTTTAAATTATATGATAAATTGTTACAGGTGCTCTGATAAATCTCTGATATATTAAATCTTACCTCTAAAGTGTTAAATGTGCTTTTTTATTAGGATAATTCAAACTGGTTTTCTCCTTTGATAAATAAGGTAAATTCGGCTGGGTATGGTGGTACATGGCTGTAATCTCAGTATTTGGGAGGTAGAGGCAGAAGGATCAGGAGTTCAGGGTCATACTTGGCTACACATGGAGTTGAAGGCCAACCTGAACTATGTGAGACTCTGCCTAAAAGAGAAAAATAGGATGCTTACCTAATTTGAATTTCAGATAAATGATAAACAATTTTTTAAAATATTTTATTTTTATTTTATGTGTATGAGTGTATTGCCTGCATGTAGGTAGGCACATCCTGGTCATGCAATGACTGCAGAGGTCAGAAGAGGGCATTGGATCCCCAGGAACTGGAGTTACAGACAGCTGTTAGCTGCCCTGTAAGTGCTGGGGATTGAACCCAGGTTCTCTGCAAGAGTAGCCAGTGCTCTTAACTGCTGAGCCATCTCTCAGCCTCATGTCTACAAAAAAAGACATCGGATCCCCTGGAACTGGAGTTACGGATGGGTGTTAGCCTCCATGTGGATGCTGGGAATGAACCCTGGGTCCTCTGTAAGAGAAGTCAGTGTTCTTAACTATGAGCCATCTCTTCGGCCCCAAATATCCTAGATTTTATCTGCCAACCCTACACATAAGCTACCAGGATCTTACTAAACTGCAGAGCGTGATGTAGAGACCCAGAGACAGGCTCAGGGTCTATATCTTTAATAAGCCTTAGGTGATGTCAACACTGCTGGCATGGTAAGGAACAAGGGTCAGAAATTAACACAATCTGGTACAGTGTAGACAGGACCAGCTCCTAGCTGGCATGACCTGGCCAAGTACATCTGCTTCAGGAGGTGTTGACTCAGTCAATGTTTTCACTGACTCAGCCAGGAAGTTAACTCTAATGGGACTTTTAAAATACAAAAAGTGGGCTTGAGAGGTGGTTCAGCAGTTAAAAGCAATTGCTGTTCTTCCAGAGGACCTGAGTTCAGTTCTTAGCACCCATATAAGGCAGCTCACAATCTTTTTTTTGGTCTTTTTGAGACAGGGTCTCACTGTAGCCCCACCTGTCCTGGAACTCACTACGTAGACCAGGCTAGCCTTGAACTCACAGAGATCCGCCTGCCTCTGCCTCCCGAGTGCTGGGATTAAAGACATGTGCCACCACACCCTGTACAATCCTCTTCTTTTATTTTGTTTTGTTGTTGTTGTCCTTAGAGTTTCCTGTAGCCCCAGCTGACCTGGAACTTACTATATAGATCAGGCTGGCCTTGATCTTACAGAGATTCACCTGCCTCTGCCTCTGGAATGCTGGAATTAAAAGCATGTGCCATCACACCCAGCAGCTCATAATCTTTAACTCCAGGCCCCAGGGGCTCTAATACTCTCTTTTGGCCTCTGTGGGCACTCCCCCCGCCACACACACACATACAGACACACAGACACACGCATATACTCATGTAAGGAATTGTTATTATTGCACTAAACTTACTGTGTACAGATTGCTGTATCTCAGGGCTGGGCATATCCAAAAAGGTTTTCTAAATTGAGTGTGATGGTACATACCTAGCTGTACCTGTGATCCTAGTTCTCAGGAGGTAAAGGCAGGAAAAGTAGGAGTTCAGAGTCATCCTAAATACACAGAGAGTTCAAGGCCAGCCTGGGCTACACAAGACCCTGTTGTGAAAACAAAGCAGTTCTGAGTTTCCCAGGTATACCAGGTTGGCCTGGGCCCTGTGGTCCTCAAGTCCTCAAAGTGTTGTCATAGCTGCAAGCAGCCCAGCACACATACACATACACATTATGACTGGCCCTAGCTGGAATCCAAGAGAACAACACCTTTTTAGAAATTCATCTCCAGCCTCTCCTGAAACACAGCCCACAGACCAAACTTCTGCTTCTCGATGGGGGGTACAACTATATTTGCCTCCATTCCAAAGGATTCCACCCACAAGCACATCCAGATTTCCCTCCGATGGGCCAATGCTTCCTACACACTGTCTGAGACTACAGCTCTTATTGGAACATGAGTCACATGCACAGCAAAACTTTCTTCCAGGAATATCCCTGACATCACTCCCTGATCTCTCTCCCTTCATGACATAGATACAGAAGAATGAAACACCCAAAATGTTATGAACATTACATTCCCTTTCAGTGACCATTGTCAAACGCCTCACTCTGATGTGGGAGCAAGTGGCATGGGTTCCTGGCTTGCTGCTTCTCATCTGCAGGGTGAAAACCTGGAGCAGAACATTGAGGAAGTCTTATCTGCCCTCACATGTCTTCAGCCATACTCCTGAGTAGTGGAGCTACAGCGTCCAAGCCAGCAGCCACAGCCACTGAGCACAAGAGATGCAGCATTGTGATGGCTCCTCCTCATTGTCAACTTGACTGGGTTTATTTTTGTTAATTTTATTTATTATTTTTATTTTATGTGTATGAGTATTATTGCCTGCATATGTGTAAGTGCACCTGTGTCAGGTAATGGACGTAGCCTTTATTATTTGTTAAAATAATTTTTTTCTGTCTTTTCGAGACAGGGTCTCCCTGTAGCCCCAGCTGTCCTGGAACTCACTATGTAGACCAGGCTGGCCTTGAACTCACAGAAATCCGCCTGCCTCTGCCTCCCAAGTGCTGGGACTACAGGTGTGCGCCACCACGCCTGGCCAAAATAATTTTTAGAAAGGGTCTCACTATGAAGCCTGGCTGCCTTTGAACTCATAGAGATCTGCCTGCCTCTGCCTCCCAAGTACTGTGTTTAAAAACGTGTACCATCAAGCTTGGTCTTAATTGTAAATGTTTATGAATATATTATATATTTCTATTTAAATTTTTTAAAAATATTTTATTTATTATTTTTTATGTGTATGAGTGTATTGTCTGCATGTATGTAAGTGCATCCATGTTTGTGCAACGCTCTCAAAGGTCAGAAGAGAGTGTCAGATACCCTGGAACTGGAGTTACTAATGGTTGTTAACTACCATGTGGGTGCTGGGAATTGAACCCAGGTCCTCTGCAAGAGTAGCCAGTGCTCTTAACTGGTGAGCCATCTCTCCAGCTCTAAAAAAAATTATTTATTTATTATTTTTATTTTTATGGACATAAGTGCTTTGCCTGCATGTATCTAAGTGTACCCATGTCTTGCAATGCCCTTGAAGATCAAAAGAAGGTGTCAGATCTCCTGGATCCTGACCCTAGGTCTTCTGGAAAAGCAGTCAATGCTCTTAAGAGCTGAGTTATCTCTCTAACCCCCAGATTTCTTTTTTTTAATTTTAATTTTTTTTTTTTTTTAACGTGTATGAGTGTATTGCCTGCATGTAGGAAGCGGCCTGCATGTGTCATGTAATGCCTGAAGAGGTCAGAAGAGGGTGTCGGATCCCCTGGTATTAGAGTTACAGACAGTTGTTAGCCTGTTAGCTTCTGAGTCATCTCTCCAGCCCCAGCCCCTAAATGTCAATTTTTTAAAAAAAATTTAGAGGGCAGGGAAGATGGCTTGCTCAGTAGGTAAATGCTTGCCATGCAAGCATGAGGATTTGAGTTTGAGCCTAACCATGACATAGAAGCCAAGAGTGGTATTTCTTTTCTTCCTTCTTTTTATTTTTTTGGTCTTTTTTGAGCTAGAGTTTCCCTGTAGCCCCAGCTGCCTGAAACTTACTATGTAGTCCAGGCCTTGAACTCACAGAAATCCACCTGTCTCTGCCTTCGAGTGCTGGGATCAAAGGCTTGCGCCACCACGCCCAGCTAAAAGTGGTATTGAAACAGGGAGAAAGAGGGTCCCCTAGAGGGTTCTTAGTCTCATTCATAAAAGAATTTAAGAATGGACCCAAATGGAAGCTTTTACAATTTTATTAGAATCTTAATGAAAAAATCCTCAGGGCAGGTGAGCTGGTAATCTTGGCAGCTGCCTTGAGGAGGTGAATAGTGGGAAGACGGAAAGAAAGCCATGGAGCCTGTGTGGGTAGAAATAGGAGAACTGGAAGTTCAAAGTCATCTTCAGCTTCTTGGCTACCTAGGGAGTTCAGGGCCAGCATGGGCTAGAGACTGTCTCAAACAAAAGTTTAAAAGGGTTTGCAAAGCTTAGAGATACAGCTCAGTGATACAGCACTTGCCTAGCATGTGCAAGGGCCTGGGTCAATCTCTAGCACTGCAATAATAATCATAATAGCAACAGTAGTAATAAATAATATAAAATGTTATGATAGAGCAGTTGGCTAGAATGCATGAGGCCTTGGGTTAGATCCCTAACAATACAATAGTAATAACAACAACAACAATAATAGTAAAGTAAAGGTGTTTTTATTCATTTTATAAGGCTGAGCAATAAAATCACAAACTCCCTGACTAAAAACCCACTTCATTTCCCTAGGTCAGAGTCTAGCTCATCTGAGCTTTCATGGAGGAAGGCATTATCAATGTGTCTGGGTCCTTTGTACCCAAGACATCTGCTCACTGCTCAGAACATACCTTTCATCTGTTTGTGTTAGCAGCTTGGGCCTGGTACCCCAGGGTCCCACCTTCCACATACATTTCATCCATTTCCAATCCATTAAGAGCTGAGAAGAATGCCTGTATACAGTCAAATACAAACTCTACTTAAGACTCACTTTTTTTTTGGTCTTTTGAGACAGGATCTCTCTGTAGCCCCAGCTGTCCTGGAACTCAGTATGTACACCAGGCTGGCCTTAAACTCACAGAAACTGGCCTGCCACCATGCGCTACCACGCCCGGCTTAAGACTCTTTTAAATGACATCCACCAGGTCTTGTGAAATCCCATGGAGCCCAGCTTGCCTTCCTAAGTGACTCCTAGGAGCCTGCCTGCCCATCTGTCTGCTGAGGCCAATTAGCGTTGACATGGTCAGTAGGGAATCCAAATGTGACTGTCCTTTCCCCTCACCAGGAATGAAACTATATATAACGATACTTGACTTATCTAGGATGGGAAAGAAACCCAGAACCTAGTCTGGGCAATTTCTGACTCCCCAGCTGTGCTCAGTACAGAATAGGTGGTCAGTAAATAGTTGCTGAATTTGATGGGCAAGAGAAAGATTTTAGTGAAAAAGGTCTTAAAGTCAGGTCCAGGGAGATGGTTCAGGATATAAAGGTACCTATCACCAAGCCTAATGGCCTGAGTTCCATCCCTGGGAACCACATGGTGGAAGGAGAGAACTGACTTCCACAAGTTGTCCTCTGATTTCCACATGCATGCCATGGCTCAGTACCCCGGGAATGACATCTAAGTCATCTTATCTTACATATGCCTATCTCTCTTGAATAAGGTACCGTGCATACCAGTGATGGCTGCAAGATTTGTGTTTCTTTCCTTCATTTCTGGAGGCAGGCAATGTTCTTTGTATTTTTCTAGGCTCAGGTTTGGAGAAAAATATTGTCTTCCTGGATTGCTTCTCAAAACTCTTGCTCCCTCTCATCCCCATTTTAGAGGATAGTGTTGAGACTTCAAAGTTTCTGTCTGCTACGGATGTGGCCAGTGAATGAAGATTTGGCTAGAAGTTAATAGGCTCAGGAAGATACCATTCTCAGGGTTTGGGATGCCGAGAGTTCGGAAAAACCAGACTTCTAGACCTCCTCGTGGGGACCAGGCGGAAACAGGTGGGGGAGGATTGGTGAAAGACAAGAAAACAGGCAGTTTAGCAAGATAAGGTAAACCCTGGAGCGGGGATGTGGGTACCAGGATCTGCTCTCAGCTGGGAGCCAGGATAGAGAAGAGCTGGTGCCAGGAGGGACTTCCCACCGCAAATGACATTTGGGCTGAACCCAAAGGAGTTAAAGTTCTTTGTGAGAACTATCAGCTATAGTATGAACTATCAGGTCATAGAAAATGAAATATAAACATCCAATAACAGAGAAGGCAAATCCAAACAAGAGAATACTCTTTTTGACATCAGGAATCAGCTAAAACTAAGACGTTAGTTGCAGGCAGCGCTGGCAAGTGCAGGGGACAGGAGCTCTCAACACGATTTGCAGGAAAAGGAGAAAGAGAGGAGACCTGTGGGATGCTGGGAAAACAATCTGGAAGCATGCCTGGGTTAAGCAAGCAATTTCAGCGCTAGAAATTTACCCAGATATACCCTCAAGTGTTCCCCAAGATGTATATGCCAGGGAAGACATTGGAGAAATGTGGCCTGCCGGGATCAGTGGCAAAATAATTCACCATACGTCTGCATAGGAAGAAAAGCGGCATACCACACAGGAAAAAAATGGAGTCCCTACCTAAGCCCTTTGCTATTCCTTACACCTAGCGTCTTCCCCACTGAGCCTGCGAGACTGCTGTCTGCCTGAACCCATCCTATTAAACCCCAACAGGGGCTCAGCGGTAAATGCAGAACAGTTGCTGTTAGTCAAGTTCTCAGGGAAAGCAGAAAGCCATTAACTTGCTAATGAAAGGGCAGGGCCCGTTGGGGAAAAACAGATTCCACCAGTTTTACTCAGGAACTGGCAAAATGGCTGGATGCTAAGTGTGACCAGTAAGATTAGAAAGGCCAGCCCTTGCTCAGCTGGGTGCTAAATGGGCATGCTCTGAACTCTAGCCCCACTCACTCTCTTGGTCTGAGGACAAAGATAGAATTCACCGTGGAACCCTATGGTAAAAGCAGGGTTTTGTTGCCTTTGTGTTTTGCGTTTTGAGATTTGCTCTTACCTTCGCCTGTTAATCCAGCACTTGGAGAAACAGAGGCAGGAAGATCACTCAGAATTCTAGCTCCAAGCCAGCCTGAGCTTCAATAAGACCCTATCTCCAAACAAACAAAAATAACAAAAACCCACAAGACACACACACTCAAAAGCAAGAAGCAACAAACACGTAGGTCTTGCTATGTAGCACAGGCTAGCTTTGAACTGGTGGTCCTCTTCTCTTGCCTTAGCCTTCCCAGTACTGAGATTTTAAGTGTCAGCCACGGTTCCTGGAGTCTGTCTCTTTTGAAACACTCTAATTTAGTTTCATATACATTCAACCACTGAACCAAAATTGAGTTGGCTTTTTTGTTTGTTTGTTTGTAGTTTTTGAGACAGGGTCTTGCCCAGGCTGGTTTCTATTGCACTTCAGTCCTCCGGCCTCCACCTCTCAAGTGCTGGGCTTACAAGGCAGTGCAGGAATGTTTGAGAAACAAGCATTTGTTTTTCACTGTCAGTGCCCCCCACCCCCAACCCCTTGTTACCACTTGGAGACAACAGTACCTACCGACCTACGCTCACTGTCCGCAGGCTCAGCATCTTTGTCCTGTTTAGCAGTGACCAAGCAAAGGTGGCTCTCCTAAGAGAGCTGAAATTCTATTCCCCCACTAGAGGCAGGAGCAACTTTGGGCAGTGGTCACAATGACAATCACTGTGGGGTCACTGTTACTGTTTCCCACAGAACCTAGTCCCAGTCTGCAAACCACCAAGAAGTCAACAGATCAAATGCCCACAAAATGGACAGCCCTTGCATCACCTTTGGGTCCTCAAAGCCCTCTTTGAGGCTTTGGCCTATGGCTGTCCACCCTGAACACATTTGCTTCCTCTGCCCTGGGTATCCATAGGGAATGAAGATTTTACAGTGGGCTTTGGTCCTTTGCATAGGAAGCAGAAAGGCTGGCCTCTCTGGGCTCTGAACTGAAACATCGCCCGAGCAGCAGCCTCTGTTCCCTTCTCTGAAACTGGGAGGTGATGGCCAGGGTCTTAGTCCCGAATTATAAACTCCACAAGTGACTTCAGATAAGGAAGTACTCCGCAGGGTTTCGAGATCCTCTACTGTTCCAGCCCCTGACCAGTTCAGCTCCAGGCAAAAATCTCCAGATGGGCCTCAAAGCCCCCGCCCGCCCCCTGCTGTAAAGGTTGACTAGTAAGCAGCAATTCATCTCCTTAGCAGTCTGGGCTGTTTGAGGGCTCTGAGGCACAAAGTGACCTACCAGCGTACTAGCGCCTGCTTCCCGCAGACTCCCAGTCTGCACTAGCAATTCAGGCGCGGTGGCGACTAGACTTAATCTCTCCCGACCTTGACCTTTTTCCCTGACCCAAACAAATACTCCTGGCAGACAACAAAGCTTTCCTAGCCACCCGAGCATCCCCAGCACCCAACACCCTGCAAAAAAGATGAAAGCACATTTAGAGTAATAAAATTTGATAAAGCCTAGATGTCCATACATGATGTTTAGATTTCCCTATATTGACTTCCTTGTTAGAATTGCCTTGCTGGAATAAATTACTTTCTTCCCGTTTTCGAAAGAAAATAAAACTGATAAGTAATGGTGTCGACATCAGCGATGATTAGAGAAGGTCACAGTTCAGCCTGGTAGCGTGCGGACCTCGAAATGGGCGTGAGGATCCCGCCCCCCGCCCACCTCAGGGTCCTCCCCACCACCCCAAGGGATTCTTGGGGGTGGGAAGGAGGATCCCCAGGAAGTCCTCTGCTCAAGGTCAAAACATTCATTTAAGAAGGACTTGGTCCCATCCCCTTAGTCTGCGTGAAGATCTTGGGTTTTGCTTGGCCGTCCGGGACAAGTTTGTTTCTTGTCTAGAATACTTTTCTTCTTATATGGATATTTTCAAGTCAGGAAATTAATATTTTCTTTTGGATGTTTTGGCAATGACTTTGTGAATTCGGGCCACTTGCTAATTTGTTTTTTCTTTTCATTTGTTTTCTTATGTTTTTTTCCTAAGTTTTTAAGAACCGAAGACCCCGGAAAGATGGCCCACTTCTCTTCCAGGTATGAGCTAATCTTGAAATTGTGATTCCTCCAGATTGCCAGTTTAGAGAATCGTGCCACACTTCTCTGGTTTTATCTTGCTTGAACCTTAAAAGGCCTGCCGATGTCGCTGCCGTTTTTCCTGAAAAGCCTGGACCTTTCTACATAGTTACATCTTACTTTGACACTGACTTTTTAACATTTTAATTTTTTTACATTTATTATTTTTTTAATGTGTGTGAATGTGTGGGCGCCTGGGTGCAGCGGCGTGTCAAAGTACTACTTGCTAGAGTGGGTTCACTCCTTCCACCACGTGGGTCCTGGGGATCAAACTCAGGCCTTCAAGCTTGGCTGTAGACCGGTTACTCGCTGATCCATCTAACTGACTCAACTTTATCAACCATGTTAATGACTGTCAGGCAAATAATACTTTCCTTCTCATGTATAAATAATACCAGTTTTGCAACAGAATTTAAACTCTACCTCAGTAAAAGTTAAAGATATCTATATATCTATATCTACATTATATATCATATATATAAGCTCAATACTTGTAAAACCATTAAGAATAAAAAATTTTAAGCCAGATGTTGTGGCCCTCTCCTTTAATCCTAGTTCTCAGGAGTTTGAGGCCAACCTGATCTACATAGTGAGTTCCAGGCCAGCCAGAGTTACATAGTGTCTTAAAAAACAAAGAAAAGAAAAGAGAGTCTGACATGGTGGTGGCAAAGGCAGGGGGATCGCTGGAGATGGAGGCCAGCCTGGTCTACATAACAATTCCAGGCCAGCTGGAGCTACAGGGAAGACCCTGTCTCAAAAAAAAAAAAAAAAAAAATGGAGGGAGGCCAGCCTGGTCTACATAACAATTCCAGGCCACCGGGAGCTACAGGGAAGACCCTCTCTCAAAAAAAAAAAAAAAGAAAAGAAAAGAAAAGAAACTTTGATCTGGAAACCTTTTTTTTTTTAAAAAAAAAGACAAGTTTAAATGAACGATAGTTTGCAAATGGAATTCATTAATAACAAAATACCATACAGTCATTTTACTATATATATGATAGATAAGCTTTTATTTGGGGGAGGGGAGTGTAGTACTGGGGATCAAATGCAGGGACTGTATATGCTAACCCATATAGCCTTTTTAAAATTCATATATGTTAACTGTGTACAATGGAAAAATATGTGGCTTATGTAAAATAGAAGATGAAAGGTTTATACCTGTATGGAAGAGGAGCCAAGACAACCACCGACCAGGCAACTCCATGAGGGAGTGGAGCCCAAGAAATAATGACAAGTTGGATATTGGTGCAAACAAATTCCTTGTTCCTAAGGGAATAGAAGTTCATTCTGAGCCATGAATGAATGACCATGGCCTGGGAGCAGAGTCAAGTCACCTGGAAAGTCCATGGAAGAGGGTACATGAGCTTTTTATTTATCAAAGGACAAAAGAAAATCTTAAGTCCATGCATTTACCACATCCGTTGGTGGGAAGATCAGGTAAGTGGGTTCCAGCAGAGCAGGGAAATCTCTTCTATATGCTTTCATAAAGGTGAGTAAAGATAGGCCAAAATAATTTTGACTCTCAATCTGCAACATTCCAACTCTTCACAATCACAAAGTCAGTCATATGCAGAATCTTCAGAGTAGGCATGAGAAGGCTGCTTTTGTCTTTTAAAGGGAGTTTCTGTTCACATATTTTGTTATTGCTATCACTAAAAAAAGGAAGGGGGTGCTTTGCAATTTCTTCTTAGGGTCTGGTGATAAGATTTCAGTTTTATTTGCTTTGTTTTGCTAACAGATCCAATTTCCTTTTCCTAGTGTGGTTTTGTTGGTGACCGTTTCCAAAGCTTTTGAATTGGGATTCGTTGCTGGTGAGAGTTGTGTTCTTTTGTTTGGGGTTTGGCTTTTGTTGCTGCTATGTTTCAGACTGGGTTTCCCTGTAGCCCCAGCTGGCCTGGAACTCCCGGTGTAGACCAGGCTGGCCTTGATAACAGAAGGATCTTCCCTGAGTGCTGGGATTAAAGGCGAGTGTCACCACGCCTGACTTGTGTTTTGCTTTTTGAGACTGGGTAGCCTGTAACTCTTGCTCCTTCAGAGTCTACAAACCCCAGTGCTACCACCATGTACAGTGAGAATTGTTTTTTTTCTGGTTTGGTTTGATTTGGTTTTTTGAGACGCAGCCTTGTAACCCAGCCTTCTTTGGAACGTAACAATTTAGCCACAGGTGCCCTTGAAATCCTGACCCTCCTGCCTCCACCTTCTAAGTTTGCCTCCAAATTCAGCAGAGTTTTGTTCCTTTGATCACCAACTTTTTTTTTTTTTTTTTTTTGGTTCATGTGGTGCTGAGGATCCAACCAAGAGCTTTACACCTGTTACCACTGAACCCTCTCTCAGTCCCAGCTCTGTCCTGTGCTAGGGATTAAACTCGCCACCTTGGGTACCCTAGGTAAGCAGCCTTCCATTGAGTTGTGTCCTCAGCCCTTGGTGTTTTGAGATAGGGTCTTACGATCTAGCTCAGGCTAGCTTCTAACTCAGGATCCTTCATCCTTCTGCCTCTTACTCTGGGAGTGCTGAGATTAGAAGCATGCACCACTGTATCTGTTGGTGTTTTTTGTTTGTTGTTTGTTTTGTTTTTCTTTTGAACATCCACATTTTTTGAAACCCCAGCTGGCCTGGAACTCACTATGTAGACCAGACGGGCCTTGAATTCACAGAGGTCCACCTGCCTCTGCCTCCTGAGTGCTGGGATTAAAGGCATGTGCTGCCATGCCCAGCCACCAGCAATTGTTTTTACATGACTTGAAATATATATTACAGGAGTTGATTTTGTCATTAAGGGTTGGGCCTCCATGAACTGGCAATTCCATCTCTGGGAGACCTGACCTTTAGAGATGACACCATTCAATACAAGGAGGAACCTGCAGTACGTTCTCAGTCTTTCCAGTTTGTGCCTTCCATGAGGATACAGAACAGTAAGACCCACTTGCCTTAATTCCTCTCCATCCTGGCCCTTGACACATCTCTTCAGTATTTTTTAACATTTCACCTAAGAGAGTGGATGTGGGATTCTGCAGATGGGTGGGTGGTTGACACTGGCTTGGATATAGAGATGAGACAGGCAGATGTATGGATCGCCTCCCTGGAACTTAGTTTTTCTCCTGATTACATTTCATGTTGGGAACCTAGTAACCATTACTGGTTCAAACATGAAAATTATTTCCCTGTTAAAGGTACAAGTAGCAAAAGATACACTAAAAAAGCAGTCTTTTAATATATTTTATTTTTTATGTGTGTACATGTATTGCCTGTGTGTATGTAAGTACATCCCTGTTGTGCAATGCCTGCAGAGGTAAGAAGAGGGTGTCAGATCCCCTGGAACTGGGGTTATGGACAGTTGTTAGCTGCCATGTAGAATTCAAACCCAGGTCTTCTGCAAGAACAGCCAGTATTCTTAACCAATGAGGCATCTCTCTAGCCCTTAAAAAGCAGTCTTATTCTGTGGGGTTTGCAGAAGACCTCCAGGAGATGGAAGAGCAGGATGCTAGATGAACCTTTTCCTATGGATTTTTAATCCTCTACCCTCCCCACAATTTTTCTTCTGTTTCAGGTAAGTTATTAAATAAAACCTGCTGTCTGAATGGAGGGACCTGCATCCTGGGGTCCTTCTGTGCTTGCCCTCCTTCCTTCTATGGACGCAACTGTGAACATGATGTACGCAGAGAGTAAGCCACTGGAGGGAACAGGACGGGGTCAGGGGAGACGTGGGAGTTACCAGGGTGGAGGTGAGAATACCAGTGGTATTATTATCTATCTCTTTTCAGGCACTGTGGGTCTGTCCCCCATGGCACCTGGCTACCCAAGCAGTGTTCCCTGTGTAGATGCTGGCATGGCCAGCTCCACTGCTTCCCACAGACCTTCCTACCTGGCTGTGGTAAGCAACTGTCCCTCTTTCCTTAGTCCTTTCTGTTCCCTTAATTGTCCAAGGGACTCCCTTCCTGCCTCTGGGCCTGGCACCCAGAGTTCTGCTTGTAAAATAGTACAGGGATCCAGATGTGGTAGCGCTGGGACTCCTTGGTAGACCCCAGACTCAGGGTCCTTGGACTGTGCTCCCTTAGATGTAAGGTCTTTGGTGGGTACTTTTTCAGACATATGGGTCCTTGCGGTGTTCCCTTAAATGTGGGGTCCTTGATGACAAGGGGTCATTGGGAAATACCTCTTCAAATGTGGGTGATTCCGGAGATGTGGGGTCCTTTGGGGTGATTCTTCAATGGGTATTCCTGAGATATAAGGCCATTGGTGGATGTTCCCTGAAACCTAAGGCTCTTGGGGTGCCCCTTCAGGTGCATTGTCTTTTGGGGGACATTCCCTGAGACATGGATGTGTGTGTGTGTGATGTTATACATGAGTATAGTCTTTGCATTATTTCTGTTTCTCCCCTTCTAACTTTTTCCATGTTCCCTCTACTTCCTCTCAGTTTCTTGTTCTCTATGAGCATTATTGATACGTACATATACATATGTGTGCACACACACACATACATACACACACCTGTGCGCGTGCACACACACACACACACACACACACGATGCACTAAGCCCATTCTGTGTTTAAGGGTCCTCACTTGGAATTAGACACCCTCTCAGGGAGCTAGTCCCTGGAGAGAACCAATTCTCCCTCAGTGTCCATTGATTGCCTGTAGCTCTTCATCTTGAAGTGGGTCCGTGAAATTTCCTCCGTCACTTTAGTATGTCACTGGCTTTGACATTGCATGAAGACATGAAGCTCTTGCGGAGATTTCATTGGTGTAACTTCCTTAATAGAGACACGGGATCTTTAGGGATGCGCTCAGGTGTGGGGGTCCTTGGTGAAGATGCTCCCACACGCATACCATCATGCCTCCTCAGAGTTCCTTCAACTGAAGACAGCAAACAGGAAAAGCCTATGATTTTTTAAAAAATTATTTTATTTATCTTTATTTTGTGTGTTTGATTTAAATGCCAAGTGCTTTCTGGTGTTCTTTTCTTTAGATAGGGGATCCCAACAGATTTTAGGATGGGCCATCTAAATTCTACTGATACTTGGGGAGGGAGGGTGCTTGATTGTTTTGGTTTTTGTTTTATGCATATAGCGTCTTTTTCTGTAGCTTAGGCTGGGCTGGAACTATGTGCTCTAAGCTGGCCTCAAACTCCTGTGAGACCCCCTACCTCAGCCTGAGATTACAGGCATGCACTACCACCACACTAGGATAGACCAACACCTGGACCCTGCTGTTATCTTCTGGAAACTTCCCTGAGTCCTAAAGGTCCTTGGTGATTGGTCATTGTACGCTTTATTCTTACAGATTTTTACTGATTTGAAGGAGAGTTGTGGGAAGAAGGGCAGGATCCAGAAGAGAGCAGGAGGATCCAGTGACTTCCTGCCTCCATTGGGACTGGAAGTTTTGGTTCTTTTTAATGATTTATTTTTATTAATGTGCATGTGTCTCCCACACATGTGCAGATGCCCTCAGGGGTTAGTAGAGGGCATCAGGTCCTCTGGAGCTGGAGCTATAAGTAATTGTGAGCCAACAGACCTGGGTGCTGGGAACCAAACTTGGGTTCTTCAGAAGCAGTAAGTGCTCTTAACTGCTGAGCTATCCCTTCAGCTCTGAGCTGAGTTTTTAAGGACACCCAAGTTTGGCAGGCTCTCCTAGTTCTCACCTTGAAGTCAGGAATTGAATGTGTAAAAATTTATTTCGTAAGAGCCAAGTGTTGCCTAATACAAGATGGAACTCCACCACCCCCTGTACAGAATCTGTCTCTTTACATTGCATCCTGGGTGTTAGCAAGTGGGGGTGAAATGATCGGATGGGTGGGAACCTTGTTTTATTCTTGGGGAATTTGGGATCCCAAAGATAGGCTGCCCTCTTATCAGAGCCTAATAATCAAAGTGACTGAAGGTGTCACTGTTAGGGTAGGGGACTAGGAGTGAGAAAGTGTCTAGGGGAGCCAATTAACAGTAAGTATGTCAGGCATGTTGCAACTTTTGCTGAAAGTTTTCAGGGGAGTTTGAATGTCATGTAGTTAGTACTGTAGGCATGCCATCTCCATCAAATGTTAGGCACTGGTGGATTTTTGGATACTATAGATAGGCCATGTATGAAGGCAGTTAGGGCAGCAGGATAAACTCCCAGAGGGACTTCCTTTGATTTTTTTTTTTTTTTTTTTTTTTTTTTTTAATAGTAAGAGCTACCAAGATTGCATTGCTGGGATCCTGTGGACCATTGAACACTTCTGGTTCATCTTGTACTTTTACTTTCACAGAAGCAGGAAGTATTAGGTGGAGAAATCCTGTGTGTTTTGTCCTCGTAAGCTCTTCATCTTGAGATGTCTTTACATTTTTCAGCTGAACTGTGTAATAGTCAGTAAACATTTTTCTTAATAGTTCAAAGGAGAAACCCAAGCTGCACAGAAAAACTTCCTGAAAACTGTTAAACTTGTTTAACATCAAACTCCAGCACAACAGGAATGTAATATACACAACTCTGCACACCAGCCATGATCTCAGAACTTGTGCCTACCAATGGAGCAGAGGATTCTACTGCAGGGATCCAACCTGCTCAAGTTACTCTTTGGTCTTTTTGAGACAGGGTCTCCCTGTAGCCCCACCTGGCCTGGAACTCACTATGTAGACCAGGCTGGCCTTGAACTCACAGAGATCCACCTGTCTCTGCCTCCCGAGTGCTGGGATCAAAGGCATGCACCACCACGCCTGGCTCTTCCTTTAAATTTTTAAAAAATATTTAATTTATTTTTATTCTGTGTGTATGAGTGTTTTGCCTGCATGTATGCAAGCACACCACACGTGAGTGAGCAGTGCTTGCAGAGGCCAGAAGAGGGCTATTGGATTTCCTGGAACTGTAGTTATTGTTGGTGGTAACTGCCATGTGGATGCTGGGAATGGAACCCAGGTCCTCTGGAAGAGCCAAAAGTGCACTGAGCCATCTTTCCAGACCCCAGAGGAACCTCCTTTAATGACCAAGCATCTCTCCCTTTCAGGTGGCCATGTGACGGACCAGGATCTTACAGCTTCCAGAACTCCAGAATTAGCACCATCTGTACCAACCACTTTCTTGCTAGCTGCCATCTGCCTTTCTGTGCAGAGTTACTATTAATCGATTTGCCTTTCTCTAAAAATGCACACGCAGGTGTCACATGAATTAGATGGCCAGTAAAGGCTCCTGTTCCAATGTCCTGAGAGATGACCGTTTGTCAGTTGTCTTAAAATAATTCACATATTTCCCTAAGGATCCCAGATACTCCCCCTTAAAACACCAACTGCTTCTTTTCTGTGCCCTGCTTCTTTCCTAAAAGCCCATTTTTTCCTTCCTTTCAAGCTGCACTCCTGGTTAAATCCACCACTTCATATGTGCTTAGTGCCCTGACTGAGCTACACCCCCAGCCAAAAAAAAAGGTCAATCCTATCTACCTTGTGTTCACATCCTGTGTGTCCCCTTGTTTTTTCTTTAATTTTTATCTATGTGTATGAGTGTTTTACCTGAATGTGTCTTAAGTGAATCATGTGTGTAAGTGTACCCATGGAGGCCAGAAGATGGTGTCTGGAACTGGAGTTACAGATTGTTGTGGAGCTGAACTAGGGTCTTCTGCAAAAGTAGCCAGTACTTAACTGCTAAACCACCTCTCCACGTCATCCCCCCACCCCCACCCCCTGCCACATTTTTTAAGATGGGGTATCACTATGTAGCCCTGGCTGGCCTGAAACTCAGAAATCCATCTGCCTCCTGAGTACTAGGTTTAAAGGCATGCACCACTACAACCAGTTTAAAAGACTTAAACTAAGACTTTTAAAAAGGAAAGCTAAAGGGACCTGAAGATGGCTCCGTGGGTAAGGTGTTTGCCTCCGAGTCTATTGACCTGAGTTTGATTCCTGGAGCCCTCATGGTGGAAGGAGAGAATGCCCATAAGATGTCCATGTGTACCCCCACCACCACACACACACACACACAAGTATGTGCTCTTTTGCTCAGTCTTTTCTCTAGCTTCAGAGCAAAAAGTTTTTAAAAATTATATCTTTTATTTATGTGTATGTCTGTATGTATGTCACATATGTGTGGGTGCCCCTCCACATGGAGGCCAGAAGAGTGTGTCAGATCTGGTACTGGAGTTACAAGTGGTTGTTAACCATCCCCACTTTTTTGTTGTTTTGAGACAAGATCTTGTGTAACCCAGGCTGGCCTTGAACTCATCACATAGTCAAGAATGACCTTGAATGTGTGATCAATCCTTTTTCTCCCTCCTGAAGCGTTGGGATGATAGGCATGTAGCACACCTAGTTTTATGCAGTGCTGGGGATGGAACCCAGGGTTTCATGCACACTAGGTAAGCACTACCAACTCAGCTTTACCCCTCCCCCCCAAAAAAAACCCTTTATTTAAAGAGTAATTGAAAGGCAAGTATGGTACACAAGTACACACTTGTAATCCCAGCACTGAGGATGCTGAGGCAGGAAGAGCTCGAGTTCAAGACGCCAGTTTAGTATATATGATAAGACTCTGTCTCAAGAAAAAAAAGTCTCTTATTTGCATGGAGATAATTCACAGCCAAGCGAGAGGTACAGACAACACAGGGTTTCTCTTTGATTTGTGCCACATTGTATGGGATTTTTTTCCCCCTTTATGTCAACTTTTTTTTTTGTCTTTTTGAGATAGGGTTTCCCTGTAGCCCCAGATGTCCTGGAACTCACTATGTAGACAGGCTGGCCTTGAACTCACAAACTACAGACATCCGCCATGCCTCTGCCTCCCAAGTGCTGGGCTTTTTTTTTTTTTTCCTCCAGAAGTAGCATTTCATTGCAGCTTTAACATACTCAATAACAGTTTCCAGAACAAAGATACATCTCTTTCAAAAGTGGCTATAAAAATTTTTTTTAAGGCAGGGTCTCAATATATAGTCCAGTCTGGTCTAGAACTTAGAATCTCCTGCCTCAGTTTCTCCATTTCCATGAGCACGAAGAACATTCACCTTGGGCTTCAGAAATGGCACAGTGGTTAAGAGCACGTACTGCTCTTCCAGAGGACACAAGTTCAATTCCCAGCAGCCACATCAGGTGGCTCACAACTGCCCTGGGGGATCTGATGCCTTTGATATCCCCTGGCACATGACACACACATATGCACAGACACACACATATGCACACAATTATAAATAAATAACTTTTTTTTGGCCTTTTTGAGACAGGATCTCCCTGTAGCCCCAGCTGGCCTGGAACTCGCTTTGTAGACCAGGCTGGCCTTGAACTCAAAAGAGATGCACCTGCTTCTGCTTCCCAAGTGCTGGGATTAAACACGTGCGCCACCATGCCCAACCTAGATAAATAACATTTTTTAAATATTTTGTTATTTTAGTTTTATGTATATGAGTGTATTGCCTGCGTGTATGTGAGTGCACCCATGTCGTGCAGTGCCACAGAGGTCAGAAGAGAGCTTTGGAGTCCCCTGGAACTGGAGTTAAGGATGGTTCATAGCCACCATGTGCGTGCTGGGAATCGAACCCAGGCCCTCTGCAAGAGCAGTCAGTGCTCTTAACTGCTGAGCCATCTCTCCAGCCCCGATAAATAACATTTTTGTAAAGTACATTTACACTAGTATGTGCTTATGTTCACACCCGTATTTGGTTTCTGTGTCTTAAATTTTTTAACATATTTGTGTGGTGATGATGAAGGTGGTATGTGTGTTTGCACATATGTCGCAATCAGAGGACCACTCTGCAAAGTCAGTTCTCTCCTACCTGTACATGGATTCTGGGAATTGAACTCTGATCAGCAGGCTTAGAGGCAACCACTTTTACCCACTGAGCCATCTTGCCAGACCTTTGCTGTGTTTTGACATTAGTTATTCTCATGGCTATGAAGTATCAGATTTGTTACCTAGGAGCAATCAACTTTTTTTTTTTTTTTATAGAATTTCGAGTAGTCCAAACTGGCCTAGGTAGCCTAGGAAAACCTTGAGCTTCTGGTCCTCCTGCCTTCATCTCCCCATCGCTGGGATTACGGGTATGGACTATCATGTCCCATTTGTGCAGTGCTGGCAATTGGACCCAGGGCTTCATGCATACTAGGCAAGTATTCTACTGACTGCTAACTAAGCTACATCCTCAACCCATCAACTCATTTTTAAATTACATTTATTTTGGGGGGTATTGCACATGTCACGACATCCATGTGAATGTTCTGACGACTTTCAAGAGTTGGTTTCTCCTACCATGTGGGTCCTGGGAATCAAACTCAGAATGTCAGGCTTAGAGTCAAATACTTTTACCCACTGAGTTGGCCCCCAACTAATTTATTAAAAAATGCTCAAGAGGCAGAGGTAGGCGCATGTCTGTGAGATCAAGGCCAGCCTGGTCTATGTAGAGAGTTTCTGCCAGCTGGGGCTACATGGAGAGGCTGTCTCAAAAAAGAAAAAAAAAAAAAAAGAACTTTTTAGTTTTAAATGTTTATTTTTATTATTCTAAATGGTGTGTGAGGAGTGCAGGTGCCTGAGTAGTTCATAAGAGGGTGCTGGAGTTACAGGTAGTTTTAAGTTACCTTATACCTACCTATTCTTAGCCATTGAGCCATCTCCAGCCCCTAAAATTTTTTACATCCCTAAAGCCATAGCATGTATGGAGCCTGGGGTAATTCAGACAAGTTTTAAAGTTTAAAAAAAAAAAAAAAAAAAACAGCTATTGTATTCCCCTAGCCAGGTGTGGTGGTGCACACCTTTAATCCCAGCATTTGGGTGGCAGAGGCAAGTGGATTTCTGTGAGATCAAGGCCAGCCTGGTCTACATAGCAAGTTCTAGGCCAACTGTGGCTATGCTGTTTCAAAAGAAGACATTTGGGGCTGGAGAGTTGACTCAGTGGTTAAGAGTACTGGCTACTCTTGCAGAAGACCTGGGTTCAGATCCCAGCACCCACATGGTGGTGAACAACTATCCATAACTCCAGTTCCAAAACATTCATACACATAAACTAAAACATTTTTTTAAATATTTTTTATTTTTTGCCTTTTTGAGACAGGGTCTCCCTGTAGTCCCAGCTGGCCTTGAACTCACAGATCAACCTGCCTCTGCCTCCCGAGTACTGGGATTAAAGACGTGCACCACCACACCAGGCTTTATTATTTTTATGTGTGTGCATTGCCTGCGTGTATGTAAATGTATTTGCATCGTGTGATACCAAAAGAGGTCAGAAGAGGGATCTGATCCCCTGGAACTAGAGTTAGGTTAGCTGCCATGTGGGTGCTGGGAATTGAACCTGTGTCCTCTGCAAGAGTAGCCAGTGCTCTTAATCTCTGAGCCATCTCTCCAGCCCCTAATTTTTTTTTAATTCACCTATATGCTATGTAAACTCATGAGCTAGAAATGCATTTTGAGAAACTGTACAAAGGATGCACATGAGTCGGCTTCTATTTCAGAAGCTTCCAATGCTCTCTGAGCATCGGTCCCCTGTGAGACCAGTAAAGACACAGAGGGTCCACACTCTGTGAATGGAAAGCATTTTGTTCTTTGTGTCATTCCATGAGTGGACTTGCAGCAGTTCATTCCAAACACTATCACTGGGTGTAGGGATGACTTACAATATGGACAGAATCACTTAACCTTGCACTAAAAAGCTACCGTTTATACTGCGAACAAACAAGCTCACTGAGCCATGTGCTCTTGTGGCCCAAGCATATGACCCCACTTTGCCCTTCACCCAAGATAGCAAATGAATGTGGGTGTACTTGAATCAGTATATCAAAGTGCTGAAAGCAGCGTATTCATATTTGTATTCTCACTAAGAGAATAATCAAGAAGTATGTTTGACACTGTGTATGAGATATTTCAAAGGGCAAGATTCTGCGGTAAGTGGATCCAAGCTTATAGTTCCCTAGTTCACACTGGAGAGACTGTTTGAATAAAAGTATGGGTGAGATCTGGTTCAGGAGCACAGTTCCATGAGACATCAAAAGGAACAGGTGCCTCAGAGTTCAAGTCCACTCTTGGCCTTAAAACTAATGCTAAGAGTCGAGCTGATTCTTTATTCAGGCATAACTGTAATGTGGCTTTGTTAAACTGCTGCAACTGGGGTTAGGATAACAGCTTTGCATGGTAAAGTGCCTGCCATACAAGTATGAGGACCTGAGTTTCGGTCCCCAGGACCCACATAAAAGCCAGGCATAGTAGTGTGCGCCTGTAATCCCTGTCCTGGGGAGGTGGAGGCAGGAAGATTCCTGGTGCTGACTGGCTAGCCAGTCTAGCAAAATAAAGTGACTTCTGCGTTTAGTGGGAGACCATGTCTCATAAATAAGGTATAAAATAACTGAGGAAGACACCTGATCTTAACCACAGGCACAAAGGTGACCTGCACGCCTGTGTGTGCACACTACATGAACATGTATGCATGCATACACTACTCCCACTCAACATATATACATATATATGTGTGTGTGTATTTGTATGTATATGTAATTGTTGGCTTAAAGTCATTTCTGGACTTGAAGATATAGCTCAGAGTGCTTCCCTGGCATGTGTGAGGCCCTAGGCTTAAAAAAACCCATTTTGGATAATCCAAAATCTTACTTTCTCAGGAGTGGTGGTGCATGCCTTTAAATCACTTGAGAGACTGAGGCCAGTGGGTCTGATGATCAAAGCCAGTCTGGTCTACATAGTGAGTTCTAGACCAGATGGGATAACTGTGTCTCAAAAAAAAAAAAAAAAAAACCCAAAAAACAAAAAAAAATTACTAAGGATTTGCTTTAGGGGCTGCAGAGGATCTGGGTTTGATTTCCAACACCCACATGGCAACTAAAAACTGTCCTAACTCCAGTTCCAGGGGATCCAACTCCCTCTTCTGGCTTCCAGGGGGTCATTGCATGACACAGGTACACCTATGTATATAGAGGCATACCACTCATACACATAAAATAAAGATAACAAAATAAGTTCTTATTTTCTTTTTAAGTGTATTTTATATCTATATTTTATATGTATGAGTGTATTACCTACATGTGTGTTCATGCTCCTGTGTCGTGCAGTGTCCTCGGAGGTCAGAAGAGAGTGTCAGATCCCCTGGAACTGGAGTCATGGACAGTTGTTAACTGCCCTGTGGGTGCTGGGAATCAAACCTGGGTCCTCTCTGCAAGAGTAGCCAATGCTCTTAATCTCTGAGCCATCTCTCCAGCACCCAAGATCTTATTTTCTAAGCTATCTACGGTTACTGGAAGAATAGCAAGTGCTTTTAAGCCCTGAGCCATCTCTCCAGCCCCATATGTGTTAAAATTCTTGACTCTCAGCCAGTGAGAGACTCAAACCAGACCCAGGGGAGTGATAGGCTTTTTTTACCTCTTATGTCCTCTTAACTTTTCCTCATGCTCACATTGGGAAAAACAGGTCAAGGAATTAGCAGGAATTTTGGGTTTTTATAGAAAAGGGAAACAGAGGGAGTTGGGGTTTGTAAAGCTACAAAGGAAACAATTTTTAGTCTGTGATCTGATCTGTCATTATTGCAACTCTGATGCTTCAGAGAGTTCTGGAAAAGTTGTCATCACTTGAGGGAAACAATCTGATGAAATGATGGATGTTCACTCCTACTCCAGGGCATAGCCACAGTTCCATCATGGGATGCTGTTGGGGGAGCTCATCATAGGGTGATCTCATCCTGGAGTCTGGCCATTGCTTGAGGGTAGTTTCGATACCTGGTCATAGAGATATTTGTCCATCAGTCCTATCTTTCCTGGAATTCAAGACAAGTGCAGAAGAGAGTGAGTTCTGGGGAAAAACTGTGAAAGAGATAGAGCCAGAGGAAGTCAGTGCAGTTAGGCCAGTAGCTGGGCTCCCTGCAAAACAAAAGCAGTAGCTCCCTGAACAAAGAAGGGTATTAACAGAATGTGTGAAGAGCCATGAGCCTAATTAGGAAAGCAATATAACCATAAATCCCTTAAAGTGGCTAACTGGCCCTAAATTGGCAGCCTGGCCTTGTTCAGGTCTTATCAACTAATCACTCCCTGGATTGAGGGAGACTGTTTATGCAGCCAACCTATCTCCTTTAGTGCCCTAAGATAGCTCGCCTGCCTGAGAAAATAATCTTGGGAGAGAGACCCTCAAGGACACAAGACCTGGCACAGAGTTAACTCTTGTAGCTATGTTCAACAGAGTTCCTGTACAAGTGGAAACTGCCCCTCCCTTTGGGGCAGATGCCTGTTTTCTTCTAGGGCTTCTGTGCTTTGCTGTGTTCCCTAAATAAAGGGACACATTCCTTGCCTGTGGCAGGTCTGGCTCTGACTCTTTTTCTAAGCTTTAAACTCCTTCCTTTTTCTGCTCTCCTAAATCTAACAGGTATGATTGGTCTCAGAGTGGGAGTTGCATAGCTAGATAGGAGAAAGAGGCCCATTTCTCAGGGAGCTCTATAAAACAGATAAGCTTATCTCAGAAAGAAATATCTGCAAACTAGTTTCTTAATAAACTCTATACCAATGGTGAATACAGAAACTAGACCCAAAAACTATTCATATAGGAAAGGCCAACATAAATAAATCCCATTTAAAAAAAAACAAAAAAACTATTCTAAGAAAAATCTGCCTCGCCACTGTAGCCTCTACCTGGGATCATTCACCTGGCTGAATGCCTCTTCTTTAACTAAACAGTGGACAATTCCTGTGTTTTCTTGGCCCCTGCTTCTGCTTCCATATTGCTAAAGAATTTCACCAGTCATGTACACTGGGACCACCCCCTTGTGCCTGGTGCCCGGGCCTGAAGTCATCCATATGAGCCTCTTGGGTACCTTCTCTGTGCGTGGCAGGTCCTCTGCCTCGGTTTCTTGTAACTATGAATTAGCTGAGTTTAACTCAGAAGATTAAGCTCAGGAGCCCTACTTCTCTTGCACATGAGTACTGGACTGGGCCTTGAGAGTAGGCCTGTAAGTTTAGCTCAGAAGCTGAGGCTTACCAGGATGACAGCTGGTCACCAACCTTTACTCGATGGCTGATCCTCAGCCTTTGTTTTTCATCACCTCCTAGTTCTTCCTTTTCCTTGAAATTTTTGGTGGGGTGTCTCTCTACTAACAGAAGGAAAGGCTTTTCCTGAGCTTGAACTGTTCTACTTTACCTCCCACCCAACCAGAGTCTCCCATACCCATTCATTTCAGCCAAACAGAAGTCTCTTAACTCAGTCCCCAGTTTACATATAGGCTTGAGTCAATCAGGCTCAAGTGCCCTGGCATAAAGGACCAAGCCAAGGCCATGTTGGCAACTCATCTTTGAGTACCCTCCCTGTTGTTGTGGGGAGCTGCTGTACTGTCCTCGTTCTTCATTCTTGGTGATCATAAGACAATGAACCTGAGAGCCACTGGCTCAGAGTGACATTAGGGTCTCCAACCCTATATAATTCTTTAAGGCCTACTATATCTATCATAAAACCAGGACTATCGGTCAGTCAAAATTCAATAGGATAGCTACTGATCTCAAAACAGTGGCCAGAGCAGGGCGGGGCATGGTGGTGCATGCACATCTGTAGTCCCAGCATTTGGGAGGCAGACGCAGCTGCATCTATGAGTTTGACACCAGCCTGGTCTACATAGCGAGTTTAAGGCCAGCCTAGGCTATATAGTAAGACCTTGTTCAAAAAAACAAAACAGTGACCAGGTTTACTAGGAAGGTCAGAATCAGTTGCTGTCCATCTATGACCCTGGGAATGTAGATTCTTAGTTTCCTTTCACAGACACAAGCTCTGTGAAACTGGGGAAAGTGTCAAGCAGCCAGGTCTCTCCCTAGCACCACACAAAGGCTCTCTGACCAGAACCCATTCTGACAGCCCAACCGGGTATCATACAAGGGAATATCACACTGCTTCTATCCTTTCCAGGCATCCTTTTGCTCCACAAAGATGAGTTGAAGCCTTAGAGCCTCTGATAGTTTCCAGATGGAGCTAAAAAGGACCCTTTAAAGGCCAACACAAAAGATCTGTCATCACTCTGGTGGTATGTGAGGACTCTGGCCTAAATTCCACCTCCCACAAGGACAGCAAAGACCTCACTGTCTAATGTTATGACATCAGTTGGACCCTTCTTCCCTGAACCATGGCAATGGCCACTGCCTAGCTGTCTTGGAGCTCAGCAGGATTCTTACTGAGAGTCAAATTAGCTTCCTCTCCTCCACCAGGCCTTACCAAACCCAAACTGTTGCTCCTAAAGTCAGCAGGTTTCTTCTTTTGAGCTACCCCTAATAACTGACCCTCTCTTCATAGTTTCCTCTGTCAACACTTTTTTTGCCAGTATCATCTGTCCTGGTTCATCAATTCAGTAAGCTTCTTTGGCCCAATGGAGAATGATTATTGCTTGACTTGTGTTCTTGATCTTAAATGGGAACATTTTTCTTTCTTAGGTTATAGAAAAGGGTGAGGTGGTTTAGAATGGATGGTTTATGTCTGAACAGCTTCAGCTGTCAACTTGACACCTGGGTAGAGGGAACCTCAGTTTAGGAATTTCCTCCATTGGACTGGCCTGTGGCCATGTCTGTAGGGCATTTTCTTAATTATTGAATGATGTGAGAGGGCACCCTTGATTATTGAGTGTGGGGCAACACCTGGGCAGGTGGTCCTGCATTGTATAAAAAAGTAGTCTGAGTACAGGCCAAGGGAGCAAGCCAGTAGGCAGTGTTCCTCCATGGTCTGCACTTCAGCTCCTGCCTCCAGGTTCCTCCCCTGACTTCCCTCAGTGATGAACTGTGACCTGGGAAATATAAGATAAAATAAACCCTTTCCTCCCCAAGTTGGTTTTGGTCAGTGTTTTTATCACAGCAAATTAAAGTAACTAGAACAGAAGCTAATACCAGAGAGTGGAGTATTGTGAAGAACCTTACCTTGTGGGTTTTTGGAGAAATGTGGAAGACTTTGGCAGTTTGGACCAGAAGAGAAGTTGAATGCTGTAAGCAGAACATAACAGGCCATTGTCATAGGAGCCTGGAAGAAAGCAGTGCTGAGAGCAAAGTACTTCTGGAGGGAAATAAGGACTTAAGCAGAAACTGAGGCATTTTGGCAAAGAGTCTGGCTGCTGGCTGCCCATAGCCTAGGAGCTTGCCTGAGACTAAGTTGAAAAGTAATGGGTGAAATTTGCTGGGTGAAATTTCAAGACAGACTATCCTATAAATGGTGGCATGGTTATTTATGGTGAATATTATGCAAATCTATAGTGAAAAACAGCAAGTGGGGCAGAAAGAAATGAAGAATGTACAGTTTGGATTAAAAAAGAGCACTAGGAGAATAATGTTCAAGCAAAGGCATGTGCTGAATGAGAGGCTCTCTTTGATAAGGAGATTAAAGCCTTTAAGGAGAGGCCTAGAGATTTGCACTTAAACAATGCAAATAGCATCTTCAGGGCCAGCCCACATACAACTAAGCCTCCAACTTGTGAAAGGAAAAAGTCTAAGGAGTTTTTTCTCAGAAAACTGCAACCCACAAAAGCTGCTGGTAATGTGAATGAAACAGGCCAGAGTCCATCCCAGGCTGGCAGCCAGACTTGACAGTGTCTTTTGTTTGGTTCTGACTTTAGAGGCATGAAAGATGCAAGGGTAATGGGGCTATCTGTTCTTCCTCCAAGGTTTCAGAGAGCGGCCAAGGCCAGGCAGCGTGCAGCAGGGGTTCTCCTGCATAAAGAATGTCCTGACAGGCCTTTGCATGAAGCTGTGAGGGTGAAGCCTGGTTGGCAGTGGAGACCTCAAGAAGAGGCTAGAGAAGCTAGAGCTGTGATCGGCCAAAGAGAGTTGCATATGGGGTATGGTTGGTCCCACCAAAAGAGAGATGGATGTTGCAGGCAGCAGACAGAGGGACTAAGCCATCTAAATCCTTTGGAAGTAAAATCCCAGAAGTTGGACATGGAGCTACCAGATTTGGTGTTTTCCCTGCTGGTTTTGGTCCTGTTTTGATCTGGTATTTCCTCAGTATGCCCCCATTTATCCCTTTTGGAATGGTAATATGTATTTGGTTTCATTTTATGTTGGAAGTATGTAATTTATCTTTTGATTTTACAGGGGCTTACAATTAAAAGATTGCCTTGAGTCTCAGAAGAGAATTTGGACTCTGGATGTTTGAATAGTATTGAGACTACTAAAGACTATGGGGACTTTTGAAGGCAAACTAAATGCATTTTACATTTTATATGGTCATGAGCCTATAGGGTCCAGAGAGTGGAATGTGGTGATTTGAATAAGTGTCCCCCATAGGCTCCAAGTATTTGGACATTTTTGTCCCCAGTTGGTGGCACTGTTTAGGAAGTTTTAGGAGGTATGGCCTAGCTGGAGGAAGCACATCATTGGGGGAAGGCTTTGAGATTTCTAGTCACTCTCTACTGCCTGTGCCTGCTTGAAGATGTGATTGTATGACTTTCTGCTCCAGTCTCTTCTGCTGCCGTGCCACCATCATCATTATGGTTTCTAACCCTCTGGAATCATAAGCTAAATAAACCCTTCTTTCAGTTGTCATGGTCATGGTGTCTTATCACAGCTACAGAACTAATACAGTTCATTTCCTTAGGCACTACTTTGGCCAGCACACACCATACGTCCACCCAGCTCACCTACAGCAGTCTCTTTGGCTATACCCAGGGAGAGGAAGAAAATGCACTCCCTCTACCCCTTCCAAGCCCCTGGGATAAAATAAACGCATAGATAAGGTTCCCCCTCTGGTCTTTCTGATTGCAGAAAAATGGATACAGGAATTCTTTGCATTTAATTACCAACTGTTTAAGTACTACAATTACTCTGCTATTAAATGCAATGTTAGGAGCCAGGCATTGTGGCACATACCTGGGCAAACATGATGTCTATCTTTAATGGAGCTGGACATCAGCCCTGAGATCTGAGCCCTGAAGGAAAAATCCATAGAGTATGGACAACCAGACCTATACAGGTTCATGTCAAGGATCCTACCATTTTTCCCTACCATGGGAAATAATATCCTTTGAGACCAGAGACCCAGACGGGCTTGCTTTTTATAATAGATAATTTAAGATCTCAAAATCTCTTTATACTATATAATAGTGATGTAATACTCCCATTTTGGGAGTACAGAAACTCAATGGGAAATGGAGATTAGTACAGAATCTCAGTATTGTTAATGAGGCTGTGAGGCCCACGTGTCCTGTGGTACCTACCCTTCCTCTATATCCTATTAGCCTGGATCCCAGAAGGAACCTACCAGTATTATTAATGAAGCTGTGAGCCCCATATATCCTGTGGTACCCAATCCCTATGCTCTATTAGCCTGGATCCCAGAAGAAACCTATTAGTATATAGTCCTTGATCTAAAAGATGCTTTCCCTCTGTGTTCCCTTAGAGACAAACTCACAGTATCTATTTGCCTTTGAGAATCCCTCAATCCACCCAGTTAACTTGGACTTTATTGCCACAAGGACTTAGGAACAAAACACATCTATTTGGTCAAGCACTGTCCCAAGATCTTGCCCACTTTGATTATCCAGAGGTCAAGATCTTACAATAGATAGATGACATTCTACTCTGTGTCCCTATAGAGATCTCACAAAACAAGACCTGGGCTCCATCTTCCTCACTGATAGGGGATATAAGGTTTCAAAGTCTAAATGTCAACTATATAAGTCCTCTGCTAAATGTCTGGGTCTTGTCTTAACAGAAGGAACCAGAAGATCAGGCCAGAAAGAACAGAGCCCATTCTGCCTTATCCATCACCTAGAACCCTCTGACAGCTTAGAGGATTTCTGGATAGCACTAGATTCGCTAGTTGTGGATACTTAGCTATGAAGAGATGGCCGTTAGTAAAGGTGCCTCCCACTAAGACTGAGCAACTGAGTTCTATCCCTGGGACCCACACAGTAGGAGAGAATCAACTCCAGCAAATTGTCCTCTAACCTCTTCATGCATGCACCTACACATATGTACACACAAATAAATAAATGTAATAAAATTAATTTTAAAAATAAACAAATAGGGCTGGAGAGATGGCTCAGTGGCTAAGAGCACTGGCTGCTCTTACAGAGGACCAGAGTTCAACTCCCAACACCCACATAGCAGCTACCAACCATCCGTAACTCCAGTTCCAGGGAATCCAACACCTTCTTTTGTCCTGTGCAGGCACTGCACGACGTGGGTACATACACACATACAGGCAAGACACTCATACAATAAAATAAAAATAATAAATAAAATATTTAATAAATAGTAACTAAGTTTTTAACCAATTAAAGCAGGTTTTACTTAAAGCACCAGTCTTAAGCTTACTCATGGGGAAGGGATTCAATTTATATGTAACTGAAAGAGGATTAACCCTGGGGAATGCTGACATGACCTAGGGGACCTATCTAGCAACCAGTTGGTTATCTAAACAAAAAGCTAGGTGTAGTGGCCAAGGGATGACCAGCCTGTCTTAAATTGGTGGCTACAATGATCCTCTTAATTCCTGAATCTGTAAAACTTATTCTGGGAAATGACTGTCTATATTCCCCATAACATAAGTGAACTAATTAGCTTCTGAAAAAAAAGACCTTACTGACAGCTGCCCTTTAAAACATCAGGACCACATTGCTGGAAGGATCAGCTATACAATTTAAGATGCATTGCTCTCTGAATCCTGCTCCCTTTTTGCTTGAAGAAACAGGAGAAACAGATTGTCAATGTGAAAAGATATGCCGCTAGGGTGGCGCTTAAAGAAAACCCCCTAGAAACCCCATATTGGACCCACCTTCTTTACCAATGAGAATTCTTTGGTAGAACACAGTATTCGGAAGACAGCCTGTGGGCGTAGCTACTTTAACTGATCCTGTTGAAAGCAAACCTCTTCCCCTGGTACAAGTGCTCAGCCTGCAGACCTAACTGCCCTAACCAGAATATTATAACTAAATAAAGGGGAAAAGTTAACATTTATTATGACTCAAGATACTCCTTTTTGGTGTTACATGCTCATGCAACTATCTGGAAAGAGAGGATTCCTTACTGGTAACAGTTCTCCTATCAATACCACAGGAAACAAATTCTTGTCCTCTGCCTTCTTTCCCTGAGAGGTGGCAGTCGTTCTTATCAGAGGACATCCACAAGAAGACCAGGGAGTTCTTTTTTAACAGTTAAAAGAAATGCCTTGGTCTGATCTTGTATGCCATTTGTTGGGGGTGAGTGGTGGGAGTGTATGTCCATATCAGGATGGATAAACAGTCTTCTTGTTAAGTAGTAAAATTTACAGCATCTGGCTGTCATTCTTGATATTGACCATTTGTGGTAAGGCGCCGAGGCCCATTAGGAGTTAGACTCTAAACATTTATATATGGCATGACAAGTCACTGAACGTGGCTCCAAATAGAATCTGATTATTTAAGTGTGGAAGTTTCTGCTTTTATCTTTGGCCTTTTTGGCCTCTATACCTCTCAGAGCTTGGTAGGGTTGGGGTAGCTAACCAAGTGCCCTTGAGGCCTTGATGTCCACCAAGGGAAAGAATTTCAGGACAAAACAAAGTAAACATTACCCAGAAAGCTAAGATCTTGAAGAGAGCCAGCTGTAAATTTTAGGAGAGGAACACACACACGCCTCATTAGCAACTATATATGTAATTTGGGGACTTCAAAACATATTAATCTGTAAGTTTAGATATTAGGGAAAGAATGTGTTGGTATATTTATTGCTCTTACCTACAGAATTGCATCCTTGGAAAGGAGAATGTGTTAGGTACATTGCACAAAGTTAGGAGAGATGAAGATAGTGATTTATGTAAAAGGTCACCAAGAGGTTGGATGGAAGGTGTGGCTCATTAGCCACTTTAACAATCTCATTTGTGATGTTCTCAGAATTTTTTCAAGTGGTCTGTTCAATTATGTTGAAATCCTGCTGGGTGTGGTAGTGCCCACCTTTAATCCCAGCATTGGGGAGGCAGAGGCAGGTAGATCTCTGAGTTTGAAGCCAGCCAGGGCTACATAGTGAAACCCTGTCTAAAAAGAAACAAAAAAGGTACGTTGAAATCTTGGGTGTCAGTCAGTCGGAGGCCAGAGCCAGAGCAAAGACGAGTGAAAGAATGCTCTCTTTTCTCATGTCTCTCTGTTCTCTAATTATCCTGTGTTCAGATGAGGCACAACCTCACTGAGGGCCATGGTTACCAAATCTCAAAAATCTTTTCTCATTGGACATTAGAAAGAAGAGGGATGTCCACAAGAGAAAGGGTGCACAACTGCTTTGAAACTCCATGACCAGGCCTGGCATGGTGGCACATGCCTTTAATCCCAGCACTAGGGAGGCAGAGGGAGAGGGATCTAGTGAGTTCAAGGCCAGCCTGTTCTGCATATCGAGTTCCAGGCCAGCTGGGGCTACAGGAGACCCAGTCTCAAAAGATTGAAAAAAAAAAAAAAAGAAAGAAAGAACTCCATGGCCACCCACTAAAGTCCCAAGTGAGCGCACCCAGGTGGTAGTAATGAGTCACAGGGCTATAGATGTCACTCTGGGACAGTTGGCAGGTTTTTCTAGTCTTATAAAGAAACTACTTTTGCCTCAGAATATTCTGGGCTCAGAGCAAGGTCACTGCTGATTCTGGGTTGAAGTTTAATTGGAAAAATGCTTGCCTAGCATGCACTAAGTCCTGGGTTTGATCTCCAGCACTACATAAATCAGGCATGGTGGTGCATACCTGTATTTCCAGCACTCAGGAATAAAGGCAGGAAGATCAGAAATTCAAGCTTATCATCAGCACTAGATAGCAAGTTTGAGGCCAGCCTGGGATACATGAAACCCTGTCTCTAAATAATAAAATAAAATAAGGGGCTGGAGAGATGGCTCAATGGTTAAGAGCACTGACTGCTTTTGCAGAAGACCCGGGTTCGATTCCCAGCACCCACATGGTGGCTAAGAACTGTCCTTAACTCCAGTTCCAGGGGAATCCAAAGCCCTCTTCTGACCTCTGCGGCATTGCACGATACGGGTGCACTCACATGCATGCAGGCAATACACTCATATACGTAAAATAAAAATAATAAAATATTTTAAAGGATAAATAAAATAAGTCTTTCTTTTCTATCAGTCCCAGTCTTTGCTGAATTTATTCACAGCCTGTGAATCATCACTGGTGTGTCACGCCTTGTGTTAAGGCAGTGTCCTCAGATATACAAGGAAGCTCCTCCATTCCCTGGTCACAGTCACCCAGAACAGTCCTTTGGAGCAGGTTCTGAATTAAGAGGTCCTTCATCTGCCTGCTAGAAGCAGTATTCACAGACTGGTACACTGGCATTCAAGGTCAGTAACCACACTCAGTGTGCATAATTGGAGAGTACGACAAGAGCTGTCCCAGTTCAGTCAAACAATGTGTTAACATGCTCTTGACAGTCTCGTTCTAAAGCTTGCTCTCTTCTCATAGACAAACTCACAGTTTTTAATGACTACACAGAAGAAAGGAGATTGTATGATATCAAGTACCATTGTACACACAGTAAGTCACACATGTTGACTGAATCCCAAGAGCTAAGTAAAGCCATTCAACATAAACTTTACCTAAAGGCCTCAGAGTTTCCAGAATAAATATATTAAAAGACAGCCCATTAAGTTTGAGCATAACATTTTTTTTTTTTTTTTTTTTGAGACAGGCTCTCCCTGTAGCCCCAGCTGTCCTGGAACTCACTATATAGACCAGGCTGGCCTTGAACTCACAGAGATCCACCTGCCTCTGCCTCCCAAGTGCTGGGACTACAGGCATGTGTCACCATGCTTGGCTTTAGTATAATAATCTTTTAAAATATATTTATTATTTATTATTTTTATTTTATGTGTATGAGTATATTGCCTGCATCTATGTAAGTGCACCTGTGTCTTGCAATGCCCATGGAAGTCAGAGGAAGGCACTGGATCCCTTGGAACTGGAGTTACAGATGTTTGTTAGCCACCATGTGGGTGCTGGGACTCAAACTCGGGTCCTCTGCAAGAACAATGAGTGCTCTTAACCACTGGGCCATCTCTCCAGCCCCAAGTATAATGATTTTTATCTTCTTGAAACAGGGTTTCCCTGTAGCCCCAACTGGCCTGAAACTCACTATGTAGACCAAGCTGGCCTCAGTCTCACAGAGATCAACTTTCCTTTACCTCCCAACTAGGATTAAAGGTATGAGCCACCACATTTAGCTTTTAACTATCTTCTTGAAGAATAAAAAGAGATTGATTTTGGGGGCTGGAGAGATGCCTCAGTGGTTAAGAACAGTGGTTGTTCTTGCAGAAGACCTGGGTTCGAACCCCAGCACCCACATGGCAGCTAACAACTGTCCATAACTCCAGTCCCAGGGGATCCAACAGCCTCTTCCGACCTCCGTGGGCATTGCACAACAGGGGTGCGCTTACCTACATGTAGGCAATACACGCATATACATAAAATAAAAATAATAAAAAACTTTTAAAAATTTTAATAAAAGAGATCAATTTTACAAAGATATTATTATTATTGGACAATTGCAGGGATCTGCAAAAATACTGATTAGGGCTAGAGTGATCGCTCAGTGGTTAAGAGCACTTCCTTCTCTTGCAGAGGACCAGGGTTCAGATCCCAGCACCCACAAGGTAACTCCAGTTCCAGGAAATCTGATACCCTCTTCTGACCTCCATGGGTTCCTACACGTACACAGTACACATACATACCCTCAGACACACACACATATACATACAAACTACTAATTTTTTTTCTCTTTTTTTAGACAGGGTATCCCTGTAATCCCAGCTGACCTGGAACTCACTATGTAGACCAGGCTGGCCTTGAACTCACAGAGATCTGCCTGCCTCTGCCTCCCAAGTGCTAGGACTAAAGGCATACACCACCATGCCCGGCCAAACTAATAAAATTTTTAAAAATACTGATTAGCCAGGAGGCAGAGGCCAAAGGATCTCAGTGAGATCGAGACCAGTCTGGTCTACATAGTAAGTTCCAGGACAGCTGGGACTACAGGGAGACCATGTCTCCCCCCCAAAATCTGATGAGCTGAGATTAGTCACCTACTGTAAAATGACATTTGTGTGAAATTCATACATGCATCTGCTGTCTGTGTACCAGGTTCCTTATAGCTACTAATAAAGTTTCTTTTTTTTTACATTTATTCATTTATTTCATGTGTCCATGCATGTGCCTGAGTGTTCATGTGCCATGGTGTGCATGTGGAAGTCAGAGGACAACTTTCAAGAACTTGATTCTCTCCTTTCACTCCCCCAGTACTGGGGAGAGAGTATCAGGTGAATCCCTGGGACTTCCCAAGCCAGGCAGTCTAGCTTAATTGGCAAGCTCTAGGCCAGTGAAAGACCCTGTCTCAAAAAAAATGTGAATGGCAACTGAGGAATGGCACTGGAGATTGACCCCCAGCATCTATATATACATGTGTGTATAGTCATACACACACATGCACTGTGCACACATGAAATTGAAAAAAATAAAAGTCAGGCGCCATGAAGTCTCTCAGGCAGGTCGCGTACCGGTCAAGAATAACAACTTGCCAATAAGTAAGTTTTATGGTTGAGACATCTGGCTTACTGATAAGTAAGTTTCATGGCCGAGACATCTCCAACTCACTGATAAGTAAGTTTTATGGTTGAGACATCTGGCTTACTGATAAGTAAGTTTCATGGCCGAGACATCTCCAACTCACTGATAAGTAAGTTTTATGGTTGAGACATCTGGCTTACTGATAAGTAAGTTTCATGGCCGAGACATCTCCAACTCACTGATAAGTAAGTTTTATGGTTGAGACATCTGGCTTACTGATAAGTAAGTTTCATGGCCGAGACATCTCCAACTCACTGATAAGTAAGTTTTATGGTTGAGACATCTGGCTTACTGATAAGTAAGTTTCATGGCCGAGACATCTCCAACTCACTGATAAGTAAGTTTTATGGTTGAGACATCTGGCTTACTGATAAGTAAGTTTCATGGCCGAGACATCTCCAACTCACTGATAAGTAAGTTTTATGGTTGAGACATCTGGCTTACTGATAAGTAAGTTTCATGGCCGAGACATCTCCAACTCACTGATAAGTAAGTTTTATGGTTGAGACATCTGGCTTACTGATAAGTAAGCTTCCCGCTCTCCCCGTAGCATTTTGTAATAGTTTAAATTAACCAATAACCGCGTTTCTGCTTCTGTATCCCGCTTCTGCTCTATAAAAGTTCCACAAACCCGACCTGAGGCGCGCAAGTCCCCCGAGGAGACTTTGTGCCCACAGGTACCTGTGTACTAAATAAACCTCTTGCTGTTGCAACCCGAAGGCTGACTTGTCCTCTGTGGTTTCACTCTTACAAAATGTACGCACAGAGAGATACAAGAACATTCTTCATCTAGAACACATACTCTATATAATGCTATTGATACTCAGCCTTTTGAGGATTTAGGGAAGCTCTGGACTCTCTTTTCTATAAGAAATGTACCTATGGCTGTACAAACAATGTACGTATGGCTGTATGTTCAGAAGGAACTGTGAATTGCTTGAAACTAGACATGATCTTGTTTCACAGAAGAATAAGAGGAGAATTTACGATGACAAGTGGGTTTCCACGGCCAAGCCTCTACATATCCCTGTCTTAGCTGAGCCTCCGGTCTCTCTCAGTGCCCCAAGCTGCTTCTTGGTGCTCCCTTGTTCATTAGTCAGCACCAAAGAAAACCTTAACTGGCAGGAGAGGGGTTAGGGATTACACAGTGGGGAGACTGCTAGCACGAGAGGGACCTAGAGAGAAGGGGTCCTGATGAGGACAGAGATGGTCCTCAACTGCTAGCATCTCCCATATCCAGTATCAGCCATGGTCAGATCTATGGCGACACACAGATAACTGACTGCACTTCAAGCTCAAGTGTCAGCCACATCATGACCTGTATAAGCTTTGCTCACACACCCTTGGTGGCAGAGTAAACAAGGACTCCCATGCCACTGTCCCTTCTGTCCCACCCTCTTCTCCATAAAACTGGCTGGAGGGCTGCTCTGTGGGCAAGCTATGTCCCTTGGAACCCACAGACGTGCCTGGGCTGGTGTGATTGGACTCAGCAGCTTCATTTGGAGTATCTGGAAAAGATCTCAAAAATCTCTTGCCCAAAATAATCCTCTCCAAAGTACTGCCAAAGAATCTTCCCTGTTCTCATTTTTCTTCAGGGAATGACCTGGAAAACTCTGGCGGAAAAGCTGGTGTAATCCAGGCAGCTGGCTGGCTGTGCTCACCTCTAGAGCCAAGCAGGGCTGCTTATCCAAAGGTAATCAAATATGGATCAGATTTATACAGGGCTTGGAAAAGGTCAGGCCAAGAGAAGCACAAGTTCAGCCCTGTCAATTTTGCAGCTCCTGTCCTTTGCCATGACCAATTTTCAATGAGGTCCTTCACAGAAGTCGCCAGGGGCCTGGACTTCCAGTTCCCTATAGATTCATACAACATGCAGTAGCCCAGTCTGTCTTCTCAGACCACTCGAAGGGAGGCACTGACAGCCTCAGAGGGAGGCTTTTATCAGGGTCATCTTCTCACAGAAGCTTCAGGTCCCAGCGCTGTGTTGTAGGGCCTGTGGTAGACAGGAGAAATGGGACGGATAGGTCAATCCTGCTGCCTCAGGCCTGTCAAGTCCTGCCTGGCCTCTACCCAATAGGCCTGCACCTCCACTTTCATCACCCCCTCCATGGTACTTTTTGTATTGGTTACTTTTATGTTTCTGTAATAAAACATCATGACCAAGGCAGCTTATAGAAGGAACAGTTTATTGGGCTTACAGTTCCAGAGGGATAAGAGTCCATCATGGCAGGGAGGCATGGCAGCAAAGGCAGCTGGATCAGAAAGTTGAATGCTCCCACCTTCAAGCACATACAGGAAGAGAGAGAGAGAGAGAGAGAGAGAAATCTGGAAGTGGGGCAAGGTTATGAACTCTCAAATCTCATGCCCAGTGACATATATTCTCCAGCAAGGCCATACTTCCTGAAAGGTCCTATGACCCTCCCCAAAGAGTATTACCAACTGACCAAGCGTTCAAATACTTGGCGCTTATGGGGGACACTTATTCAAACCACCACATTTTTGTAGCATTATAACCAAATTACCTGACACAGACAATATAAGAAAGATTTATTTGGGCTTCTGATTTTTTAAAACATTTATTTATTGTATGTGTGTGTTCTGTGTGTGTGTGTGTGTGTGTGTGTGTGTACATACACACACATGTGCATCAGTGTGCATGTGGAGGTCAGAGGACAAATCTCAGGAGTTGGTTCCCTCTTTACCTAGTGAAGTATCTCAATGGCCCTGGCTTATGACTTAAGAGAGTCTTAGTCCACCATGACAAGGGAGGCATAGCAGAGTTTATGGCAGTGGCAGCATGTGGTAGAGGCTCCTCATATCACAGTGTACTAGGAAGCAGAGGGCTTCCAGAAGCAGAGGTTGGCCTATAACCTTCAAAGGCCCACTCCAAATGGCCTACTTCTGCCATGAGGCTCCCTCTCCTGAAGGTTCCAGTTTCCCAAAACAGCTCCACCAACCGGAGAACAAGAGTTCAAAAAATAAGCCTGGAAAGAAGATTGAAGATTCAGAACATAAAAGGGAACATCATTGCTTGAGAGTCTCCCTGTGCCTGTCTTAGGTCTTCAGTTATTTTGTTATACCTCTTACTATGTTTCCCTGTCCTCATTAATAACTCCTCAAATGAGATAATGCAGCTGAAAATCATTTTGTCACCTAAAAAGTGTCCTATAAGATCTGTATTCACTTTTGATTCACCATTGGTCAAAAGGAGCCCAGGGCCAGGGAAATGACTCAGTGGGTAAAGGTGGCGGCCACATAAACCTGATGACTCAAGTTCAGTTCCCTGAACCCATGTAAAAAGTGGGATGCAGCAGCACACACCTGTAATCCCCAAGGGTCCTACCGCAAGGTCAGAGGCAGAGACAGAAGAGTCACTCAGAAGCTGGTGGGCAGGCTAGCTTGTAGTACACTGCTCTGCAGCTGCCAGAGCAGAAATGAGAGAGACCCTGTTTCAACAAGGTGGGTGAGAACCGACTCCCAAAAGTTAGCCTCTGACCTCCACATGTGTGCCATGTGTCATGGTGCACACATGCACACACACAATAAATAAATAGGAACCTAGGGGTTGAGAGGTTGGGAGACAGGCCTGGTAAAGGACTAATGAGAGAAGATGCAAAGGTATATGAGGGGATTATGCCTATCTGAGAGCAAAGCCACTAAAGGTGATAGAGTAAGTGACAGAGCCCTCCTGTAGGCTAATGGCACACTTCTAGATGGACCTTGAACGTGTCACAGCCATAGAGGCCTCTTCATTTATGGTGACTGTCTTTTATAAACCAGAGAGAGAGAGAGAGAGAGAGAGAGAGAGAGAGAGAGACAGAGACAGAGACAGAGACAGAGAGAGAGGATCTCTCAGGGAGAATAGGTTAGAATATAAAATGCTCCTCCCCACCAATGGTACTAGAACCCCCTTATAGGTATTAGGCAAGTGTTTTACCACCAAGCTATCCTTAGTCCTTTGTCTTATCTTTTCTTTTCTTTTTTTTTTTTTTGAGACAAAGTCTCACTAAGGGTCCAGGGTAGCTTCAAACTTGTAATCCTCCTGCCTTAACCTTCTAAGTAGCTAGGATTACAGGCTTGTACTACCAGGCCCGACTCTAGGTTAGAGTATTTGAAGTGAGGTCTGTCAACTGAATGTCATGAGGGAAGGTCACCATGCCTTTGTAATCTTGGCCATCTGAATCTTGCACCTATCTGTATTTGGTGATGGGGTCCTTCAGGGATGTGCATTCTTGAGTGTTTCTTGCCTTCCAGTAAGTCCTTGGGTCACATCCTAAGACATTATTATGTCCAAGTTTGAAATGTCACCCAAAGGCTGGTTGCTGAAGGCTTAGGCCTCAGTTGGTGAGGTTCTGGAAATTTTAGGAGGTGGGGCATAGCTGGAGGAAGTAGATGACAGAAATTGTGTCCCCAAGGGTATCTTGTCCCTGGCCCCTTCCTGTTTCTCTTTCTCTCTCTCTCTCTCTCTCTCCTCATTTGTTCTCATTCTCACTCTCCCTCTCCCTCTCTCCTATATGCCATGATATGCAATGAGGTAAGTAGCCTTGGTAATGTATTGCCGTGGTGGTGTGTTTTGTGTTCTGCCACACTACAGACCCAGTCCAGCCATGATGGACTGAACGCTCTCAGACCATGGGCCCAAGTCAACAATTCCTCCCTTTAAGTTCTTCTCCCGGGGGTTTCTGTCAGTTATGAAAGCTGAGCTAACAGAAAGAGATTGAGTGCTTGTGTTGTGTCTCAGTCAGTGAAGTGGAACCTTCAGGAGTCTGCTGAGGTAAACTGAACCCCAGAACCCATAGTCTTAGACTCCCAAGCCTTACACTGTATTAAGTGGAACCTGAGGCAGAGACAGGCAAGTTTCTGTGAGATCAAGGCCAGTCTGGCCTATGGAGCAGAGTTTCACTGTAGCTGGACATTTATATGATATTTTGTTCTTTAAGTCACCATGATAAATAATAGCAATTTTCTATTTCAATATCAAAGAATTAACTTTTTTCTTTTTAAAAAAATTATTATTTGGGGCTGGAGAGAGATGACTCAGCAGGTAAGTGCACTGGCTTCTCTTCCGGAGGACTTGGGTTCAGTTCCCAGCACCCACATGGCAGCTAGTAAATTGTTTACTACTACATTTCTAAGGGATTCAATGCCCTCTTTTGGCTTCTATGGGCATTGTATGAGATAGGCGTACTTATATACACGAAAGCAAAACACTCATACACATAAAATAAAAATATTTTTATTTTTAAAATACTTTAATTTGAGCCACTTGACCAAAACATGTCTACATGCCTGGCTATCACTTTTTAAAAGTAATTTAGAGGTATGTTTCATTTATTTTTTAAATTTTTATTTGTTTGTTTATTTATTTATTTATTGGTCTTTTTGAGACAGGGTCTCCTTGTAGCCCCAGCTGGCCTGGAACTCACTGCGTAGACCAAGCTGGCCTTGAACTCACATAGATCCACCTGCCTCTGCCTCCCGAGTGCTGAGATTAAAGGCGTGTGCCACCACGCCCGGCTCTTATTTATTGTTTTTATTTTATGAGTATAAGTATGTAATCTGCATGTGTGTAAATGCACCACATGTGTGCAGGGCCTATAGAGGCCAAAAGAGGGTGTCAGATCTATTGGAACTTGACCTATGAATGGTTGTTAGCTGCCATGTGGGTGCTGGGAATCTGGAATAGCAGCCAGTGTTCTTAACAGCTGAGCCATCTCTCCAGTCCCATGTCTGGCTATCATTTAATAGGAAGAAGGCTGGAAATTCAAAGTTAAGCCTTTGAACTTTGGAGGGGAAGAAGAAGGGTCTAAAGGAGGCAGAAGAGGATGAGGGAGGGTAGTTGGGGGTGAATACTTTGTGTTTATGTTTATAAAACTGTCAAAGAATAAAAATTTTTTAAATTAAAAAATGTGGACCAGGTATGGTGACACATGTCTTTAGTTCTAGCACTCAGGAGGCAGAGGCGGGCAAGTCTCTGTGAGATCAAGGCCAGTCTGGCCTATGGAGCAAGTGCCTGCAGCTGGAGCTTCAGGTAAACCTTATCTCAAAGACCAAAGAAAAAAGAATTATTTATTTATTTTATTATTATTATGGGTTTGTGGTTTTGTTGTTGTTTTTTTTGTTTGTTTGTTTTTTTGTTGTTGTTTTTTGTCTTTTTGAGATAGGGTGTCCTTATAGCCCCAGCTGGCCTAGAACTCATTATGTAGACCAGACTGGCCTGGAACTCACAGAGATCCACCTGCTTCTACCTCTTGCTGGGATTAAAGGCGTGTGCCACCATGCCCAGCTTATTCATTTAATTTTTTTAAGTTCTTTTTTTAAAAAAAAATTTATTTATTATTTTTATTTTATGTGTATGCATGTATTGCCTGCATGTAGGTCAGTGCACCCATGTTGTGCAATGCCCACAGAGGTCAGAAGAGGCTGTTGGATCCCCTGGAACTGGAGTTATGGGCAGTTGTTAGCTGCCATGTGGGTTCTGGGATTTGAACCCAGGTCTTCTGCAAGAACAGCCAGTGTTCTTAACCACTGAGCCATCTCTCCAGCCCTCATTTAATTTTTAAAAAATGTTATTTATTATTTTTATTTTATGCATATGAGTGTATTGTCTGCTTGTATGTAAGTGCACCCATGCTATGCAGTGCCCACAGAGGTCAGAAGAGGGCACTGGATCCTTTGAAACTGGAGTTGTGGACGTTTGTTAGCTGCCATGTGGGTTCTGGGAACTGAATCCAGGTCCTCTACAAGAGCAGTCAGTGCTCTTAACCACTGAACCATCTCTCCAGCTCCCTATATTTGTATTCAATATGCCTAGTACATGTTCCAGTTTCACCAAATGAACAGAAAAAGACTCAAAAACATGCTCATGCTTTAGAAGGGCGATTTATGTCCTACCTCTCTTGTGACTGCTGTGGGGACATGGGTGTTGTTAGCCTTTCTCAGCCTCAGTTTTCAGATGATCACGTCATGCAAAGACTTTCAACAAAGAACCAAAATATAAAACACGTTCCACCATATAATATGCATAAGCATTAGTTTCACTGTCTTCATCTAGTGGAACGTTTGTCTTTTTATTTCCTAGAAGTAGGAAGTAGTTCTCTGTGCATTGCTGTGACAGAAACACCTGACAAAAAACAGCTTAAGGGAGGAAGCGTCTGTTCTCATTCAGAGTTTCAGAATGTTTCAGTCCAGTGAGGCAGAGAAGGCGTGGTGGAGCAGTGGATGAGCATGTAGCAGAGGCTGTTCACATCATAGAGGACCAGGAAGTCGACAGTAAGGCAGGAACTAGACTCTGGGTATAACCTTCAGAGGCCTGACACCAGTGACTTACTAGTGACTGCCATCTAAGCCTCACCTCCTACAGGTTCCACAGCCTCCCCGAAAACCATCTAGACAACAAGTGTTCAAGACATGAGCCTGAGGGACACATTTCAGATTCAAACCCTCATATCGCCCAGACTTACATTTAAGTATTCTGTCTTTTACTATTTTACATCCCCTCTAACTATGAAGAAATGAATAATTAGTATGTTCTGTGCAGGGCATCGTGAGGTCCTAACAGGAATGGAGCCCTCATATGGAAGAGTAGGAAGAAAGACTACTGTTAGTTAATAGGAAAGCCTGTGGTTCCAGGCCTGGGAAGGCCTTTCCTGCTATGGTCAGCATAAAAAGCAGCCCAGTGAAGGCTGCAGATGCCATGTGACCTACATAAATACTTCAAGTGTCACAAAGCTAACATTATTAGGGCTAGGGATGTAGTTCAGTTGGTAGAATAACTTGCTTAGTATGCACAAAGCCATGGGTTCATGGTGGCACATGTTTGTAATCCTGGCACTTGAGAGGTAGAGGCAGGAGGATCAGAAGTTCAAGGTCATCCTTGGCTGTAATAGTAAGTTTCAGGCCAGGCTGGGCTACCTGAGATCCTGTCTCAAACAAACAATAATAACAAAACTCCAAAGCAACAACAAAACCCTAACTTTACCAAGAACTTGAGATTTGCTGAAGAGATGTGTTGTCCCCGTATTACCTGATTTCTGCTTTACTGACTTTGAACCTGCCTGTGACAGATCTAAGGGTGCTTGAGAGGCAGTCCCTGCATTTCAGCAGTCAATGAAAACATCTTCCTCTAATGAGGGACTTCTCAGAGCCCCACCACAAAAGCCAGAGAGAGCCCTTCCTGGGGCTCTGTGGCACCTACAGACTGGCTTCAATCGTGTTTCTCACTGGAACTTTTCGGCCAACAACTCATAACATCTTCAGTTTCCACTCAGTCCCCAAACTCAGTAAGGCAGCCCCCCTTCCTTACAAATGACTCCCTCACAAAGACTCATCTGTGAAGCCGTTGGCTGGACTAGGTTCTCTCTTTCCTGGAACTGAATGAGCCCTTGATGGTTAGCATTCCTGTTTTGCAGGCTGGTCCCACTGGCTGTGTTTTGCTTGGCCCATTTGATGGAGAATTTTTTGAACCTGGTTGTTATCTCCCAAAGGACAGTCCTCTGTTCCTGCTGTTTATTTCATTCCCCTATCACCATCCCATCTAAAAACTGGGTCCTCAGAGCCAAGCACGTCTGCTGTGCTGATTACAAATGTTTTCAAATCCACCTGGTCCCTGGCAATCCCTCAGATTTGTCTTCATCATTTTGGGACAACCTATGGTAACAAATTGATCCCCAATTTCTAAGAAGAAAGAGTTCCTGCAAGGAAAACACAAGTAATGATAGAAATATCACACCATCTTCCAGGGTCTCTTCTGGGACAGGAGCTCCTCGGGCAGGCAAAGCAGCTGCCTGGTGGGTATCTCACGAGACATGAAGGACCGTGGCATCTGCTTCCACCCTTCCTCCAAGGACTGTGCCAGCCACATACAGTCACTTTACTCAGGCAGGCAGAGACCAAGAACCTTTAGCTCAGAAAATGTCCCACATTCACCAAGTTGGTCTGACTCAGGAAGGAGTACATGCGAATAGAAACTAGCCAAGCATCAGGAAACTCTATATTATCTCTATGGCCCACATCTGAAGACACAGGAGGCAAGTGACACAAGAGCTGGATGTTGTGACACACTTGTGACATACACAGCAAGCACAGGGTGTGGCTCAGCAATGCCTTTCTCCTGGGAGAAATGGCTGCTGCCAGGGCTGGTCTAGGGAATGTAAGAGGAAACCTGAGCATCTCCCAGCCAAATAAGGAAGGCCTCAAAAGACGTTGGGGACACATCAATGGGCCAAAAGAAGTCAACGTGGGCGGCTCCTACAGGCCTCATCTGGGACAAGTTGAATATCAGAACTAAAATAGTAAGGATAGTAACTCACTGAGTGAAATGATAGTTTATGATGCCATGCTCATAATAAATAGATAGATATTCAGTAGAGATTAGAATGAGAAGAGGGAGATGGCTAGGTCTCATGTGAACATGAGGACCTGAGTTCAGACTGCCAGCCTCCATGTAAAAAAGCTGGGTGTGGTGACAGACAGCTGTAATCCCAGCCCTGGGAAGGCAGACAGAGGATCCCTGAGACTTGCTGGCCAGTTAGTCTTGCCAAATCAGTGAGCTCCGAGTTCAGTGAGACCCTGCTTCAAAAAATAAGGTGGAAAGTGATGGAGAAAGATATCCAGCATTAGTCTCTAGCCTCAACATGCATGTATACACATGTGCATGCACACCCGAATATACGTGCATACACACATGAACACATACGCATTCATACACCACATATATATATATACACACACACACACAGATATCAACTAATAAGTTTAGGAGGAAAGATGGGGTTAGAAAACATCACTTGTAATCATCATAAGATTGTTGTCGGCAAGAGTTAGCAGTGAATACTGAAAGTTTAATGACCCACAAGACATGTGCATAGTCCATCAACATCACTCCCAAAGCACATAGCAACTGTAGAGGCAGAAATAGAAACTTTTCCATGAGAAACTGTCAGATGCTGACTTAGTCACTATATCAGTATTAGAACAAATGGCTATCCTGCACCTCATGTTAAGATGCTCAAACCAGAAACAATGCCACATCCAGGTGCTTAAAGCTAGTCCTTAAGCTGATTTCTGACTATGAGGAACCATCAAGCAAAAGCAGTCTGAGAGGCACTCTACAGAATACTGGCCTGGGGTCTTTAAAAATGTCATTGTTGTGAAAGAAAAAAAGAAGACGGAAGAGGAGGGAGGGAAAGAAGGGGGAAGGAGGGGAGGGGAAAAGAGGAGAGGAGAGGTTGAAGAAATGTCTAGATTGACAGTAACCAAGACTAAGGTACAGCTCAGTGGTAGAGCAATTGCCTAGCATGCACAAGCCCCAGAATTTGACCCCAGTACCACGTGCATGCAGGTACACACACACACACACACACACACACACACACACAACGAATAAAGCAGAAAAGTGTATGCAATGTGTCATCTGGGATTACATGCCCTCATTTGCTTCTCTACTGCTGTGATAAAACACTGATCAGGGCTGGAGATATGGCTCAGTCATTAGGGCCTAGGTTCAGATCCCAGCACCGGCATGGTCATTTACAACCATCTCAATTCCAGTTCCAGGGGATCTGATGTTCTCTTCTGACTCTGTGGGCATTGCACGACATACATGCAGACAATACGCTCATATACATACAAAAAACTAATAACTAATGAATAAAATATTTTTTAAAAAACCTGGTCAAAAGCAACTTGTGGAAAAAAGGGTTTGTTTCATCGTAAAGTTAAAAAACCATCTTGGGAAATCAAAGCATGAACTCAAGGCAGGCGCTTGAAGCAGGAAACAGAAACCATGAGGAGCACTGCTTACTGGCTTGTTCTAGGGCTCACATTCAGATCCCTTTCTTCCTTCCTTTGTTCTGTCCTAGCCCTAGCTGTCCTGGAACTTCTTATACTTTAGGCCAGGCTGGCCTCAGACTCACAGAGATCCACCTGCCTCTGCCTCCTAATTGCAAGGATCAAAGTTGCCAGGCTCAACTACCTTTCTTACACAGCCCAGGCCCACCTGCCCAGAGATGGCACCACCCACAGTGGTGCCATCCTACCTCAATTTACAGTCAAGAAAATGCCACACAGATGTGCCCACGTACCATTCTGATGGAAGAAATTAGTCTTTTGAGGCTCTCTCTTCCCAAGAGTGTCAAGTTGACAACCAAGATTAACCATCACAGCTCCTACAGAAAATATAGGCTATAAGATTTCAAATTTTAACTTGGATTACTAAATTGTGACTATATAATGTACTTGGTCACACAATCACATATTTAGTGGTAAAAGGGCATCTTACCTTAACTGTTTACAACTTGTCTTCAGGCAGTTTAATGAATAAATAGATAAGTCAGTCAATAGATAGGTAAATAGATATTGATAGGAAAATATAAAGAGACAAAAGTATAGGAAATATTGTGGAAAATGTGCGAAATTCATGTTTGGCTCACCTTGGTGACAGATGGGAGCTCTCTGTGCCATTCTTACAACTTATATTAAGTATGAAATTATTTCAAAGCAAAACAAGTTTTGAATACTGAACCTGCCAGGCAAAATATGTCCATTGGTTACAGTAGTGGCACAAAGGTAATGGAAGTAACCAACCACTTTTAGGTTGGGTTTGAATCCACAGGAAGGAATTCATATATTGTATTATACATGGTCAAAGTCCATGGCTAGTCAGGTATGGTAGAGCATACCTTTAATCCCAGCACTCAGGAGGCAGAGGCAGGCAGATCTCTATGAGTCTGAGGCCAGCCTGGTCTACATAGAGAATTCCAGGTCAGGCCAAAGCTATACAATGAGACCCTGTCTCAAAAAAAAGAAAAGGAAAGAAAAGAAAAGAAAAGAAAAGAAAAGAAAAGAAAAGAGCACTGTGGGCTGGAGAGCTGGCCCAGTGGTTAAGAGTACTTAAGCTTGCAGAGAACCTGGGTGGTTCACAACTGATTGTAACTTCAGCTTCAAGGAATCTGATGCCCTTTTCTGACCTCCACGGGCTCATGAATGTATATGATGCACAGCATACACCAGGCACACACACACACACACACACACACACACACACACACACACACACACAAATAAAATCTAACAAATAAATATTTTTAAAAAATTTTTAAATCAGACATAACAAGCGAAAAGGAAGATGCTAACCAGGCTGAATGCAGGATGGAATGTGATGGTGCAGGCACTCTGGGGAAGAGTTTGCAGCTTACCTCATGACCCAGCAACCCACTCTCAACTGTTTATCCTAGGGGAATGAAAACTTACACTCACACAGAAACCGAAACTTGAATGTTCCCAGCAGCTTTATTGGTTAATAGCTCCAAACTAGAAACAGCCAGAACAGCTTTTCTTGGGTAAATGGTTAAACTGGAATACACCTCACTGACTGTTCAACACCACTCAGCAGTGAGAAGGAATAGCTGTTGGTGTGCACACATTTGGACCGTGTCCAGGAAATTATGCTGAGTGAGAAAACCAACCTCACAAGATCATATACTGTACGGTTCTATTTATGCAGCATTCCTGAAATGGCAAAATTACAGAGACGGAGGAAATTAGTGGTTGCCAGATGTTGTGGGAAGATGGAAGGAGGGCGGTGGCTGTGACTGTAAAGGGGCCACACGAGGGATCTTGGGAAGGACAGGTCTAATCTTGACTGTGGTGGGAGGTGCTGCACAATCTGCTCGGGTAATGAACTAGCATAGACACACACACACACACACACACACACACACACACACACACAGTGGGAAACTGGTGAGACCTGAAGAGGCAACGCTGCAGGACACCAATGTCAGTTTCCTGGTCTCGGTAAGGTGCTGTAGTTAGACATGGGGCTAGCGCAGGGGAACCTGTGGAGATTGTGCATAGGGCCTCCCAATGTATTTCTTTGCCATTTCCTGTGAATCTCTTCCAAAACAGAAAGTTCAAACAAAAACCAAGTCTAAGACAGAGCCTGTGTATTCCCCACTCTGCCTGCCTAAGACCCAACCCTCCAGGGATGTCCGGTCAGGCTCCTAGCTGGCACGCTGTTGTCTTTTCTTTCCTCATCTGGTAGCCTTCAAGATGCTCCATGGAGTCTCAGTCTCTCTTTGTGTACCTTAGCAGGGAACAGTGGCTTAAGGAGGTACAGAGGCAGAGACACAGAGAAGTCTGGGTGTGGCCTCTAAAATGGGGGTCAATTCTAAGTGCTAGATTCTCCATTGGATTAAAACAAAAAACAAAAAAACAATCTGGGGCCTGGTGTGGTAGTGCACATCTTTAATCCTAGCACTTGGGAGGCAAAGGCAGGCAGATCTCTGTGAGTCTGAGGCCAGTCTAGTCTATGGACTCCAGGCCAGCCAGGGCTACATAGTGAGACACTGTCTCAAAAAAGCAACAACAAACCAAACAAACAAAAAACACTCAATGACAAACAATCTGTCACTATTAATGAGGTGTCAGTTTTCTCATCTGTCAAATGGGTATAGTGATAGTGCTCATGGGATCAGTGTGTGTGGCTTAGAAGAGCATCTAGAGTTAATGTTGGCTATTATCGATGATAAGAGTAAAACCCAATTATCTACTATTATTATATCTCTCTAATCTCTCTCCAGATATTTCCATTCCTTTTTTTTAAATTAATTACTTTATTTTTTTGGTCTTTTTTCTTTTTGAGACAGGATCTCCCTGTAGCTACAGGTGGCCTGGATTCACTATGAAGACCAGGCTGGCCTCAAACTCACAGAGATCCACCTGCCTCTGCCTCGAAAGTGCTGGGATTAAAGGCGTGCACCACCACGCCCGGCTTCCATTCCTATTTTAAACTTTTATTATATTTGTTTATGTACTTGTGTGTATGTGTGTGTGCACACACACACATTACAGGTCAAAGGGCAACTTGAAGGAGTTTCTTCTCTCCTACTGTGTGGGTCCAGGAGATTGAACTCAGATTGTCAGTCTTGGCGGCAAGTACCTTTACCCACTGAGCCATCTCACTGTCTTATCGTTCCTATTTTACGACGAAGCTGAGATTTAGTAAAACTAATTGAGTGTGGGCTGAGTAATGACAGAACAAAAAGACACACTCTTTCCAAACAGGCCTATTTTAGCGTGGAAACCTTACCAGAAAAAAAGGAGGCAGGGGGACCCAGACAGAGAACAGGAATAAAAGCTGGATTGTATTCCCAGAAGAAATATGTACAAGAACATCTTAACTGAGTTAAACCATAAAGGAACTGATTTTCACACTAAACATGAATTCCTAAGGCTGGAGTCTCTGGGGCTGGTCATTCAGGGTCTTAGCAATGGGGCTGGCCACATGGATCTGAGTTTCTTTCTCATCTGCTGGTGTCTGTGATGTGTCAGCTCTCACTGTAGTTTCTACGTGACTGTTCCAGACCAGAGGGCACATAGAAACATAGCAAAATCCAGGGGAACAAGAAGATGACTCCCCACATCTGTTTGTGTTTGTGTTTGTTGTTATTTTTGAATTTTAAATTTTATTTTATATATGTATTTATTTGGAGACAGTCTTTAGCCCAGGCTGGCCTCGAATGTGCATTGTAGCTGAAGATAACCTTGAACTTCTGATTTTGCCTCTAGTTGTTAAGTGCTGGGATTACAGCAGACCCTGGCTTCTGTGGTACTGGGAATTGAACCCAGGGCTTCATGCATGCTAGGCAAGGACTCTATTGGCCGAGTTATATCACTAGCCCTATCATACTTTTATTTGTTTGTTTGGGGATTTTTGTTTTGTTTTGTTTTTATTTTTTGATTTATTTATTTTTATTTTATACTTGTGAGTGTTTTGCCTGCGTGTGCATACAGTTCCCACAGAGGCCAGACAAGGGTGTCAGATTCCCCGGAGCAGTTTTTAACCCCCATGTGGGTGCTAGGAACCAAACACAGGTCCTCTGTAAGAAAAGTCAGTGCTCTTAACCACTGAGCCATCTTTCCAGACCCTTGTTTTTGTTTTTTGATTCAGGGTTCCACTCTGTAGCCCAGGCTGGCCTAAAACTCACTCTGTAGCCCAGGCTGGCCTAAAAAAAAATCACAGCAATCCTCCTGCCTTAGTGGCCTGAGAGCTGGGATTATAGACATAACTACCATGCCTACCATGGCTCTAACATGGTTTTTAAGAAAAGAAATCTTAATCAGCCTTCACTACAGACTCTCCACATCGACCAGAGACTTCTGGGCTCACAGTAGCAGGAGGAACCAGCCTAGAAAACCCACCCCAGCTCCTAAGTGCTCCTTGGCCTGGAAATGGCCTGCATCACCTCCTTTCTAGGTCTTGCTTGAACTAGTCCTATGACCAGTAAAGTTGACCACATTCCCTGTCCAGGAAGTATACTAGGAAGGGGCTTCTGCCCTAGAAGGGTCCAGGCACAGCTGGGACCAGACTGGAACAAGAGCCTGTCTATTCTCTGGCCCTACTCCCTCCTCTTGTGAGGCCACTTGTCAGTGAGTTAAAAGAACTTGGTTTTCCAGTGGGAAAGAGCTTGAGCCAATTGAGAACAATTTGAAACCAAGCTGAAAAGTGACAGATGCAAAATTTTGCAAAACGAAAACCACAAACATGGGTGGAGGCGTGCTAAATGGGGAAAATTGTTATGCCCTGTCATTACCCAAGCCCCTCCTAAACTATGAGAGTCCTTAACTGTGCCTTTCAAGTCTCCCGGCCTGTAGGCCTGTAACTCGAACAGCATTGTATGAAACCCAAAAGGGCCCTGCCCTAAACACCTCTCCTTCCTGACACAACTGGAAACTCTGAAACATGGAGAATAAGCACGTTCAACCAAGTGACTCTGGTTAGTTACACATACGTGCTTAGACACACACACGCATGTACATCTGCACATGCATGCATCCTCTTGCATTCAGAAGCAACCACAGCCCACCCAAAAGGAATGTTATTCTGTCTGAAATCTTCAACTTCGCAGAGAAATTCTGCCAAGAAGTTCATTTGGGGCATATCTTCATTCTAGATAAGATGCTGGGCTTTCGAGCTTGAGAGATGGATCAATGCTTAGGAGCTCTCGCTGCTCTTCCAGATGACCTGAGTTCAATTCCCAGCACCCACATGGGGTGGCTCATAATCACCTGTACTTCTAGCTCTGGGGGATCTGATATCCTCTTCTGGCATCCTCAGATACCTACACACGTGGCACACACAGACCTGCATACACTTACATATAAATATTTTTAAAATGTATTTATTATTGTTATTTTATGTCTATGAGTGTATTGCCTGCACATATGTTAAGTGCACCTGTGTTGTACAATGCCTGAAGAGGTCAGAAGGCTTTGGATCTCCTGGAACTGGTTAGGATGGTTGTTAACCCCCATGTGGGTGCTGGGAACTGAACCCGGTCCCCTGCAAGAGCAGCCAGTGCTCTTAACCACTGAGCCATCTCTCCAGACCCTCTTCCAACTTCAAAATATTTGTTTATTTATTTATTTTGGTCTTTTTGAGACGGGGTCTCCCTATAGCCCAGCTGGCCTGGAATTCACTATGTAGGCCAGGCTGGCCTTGAACTCACAGAGATCCACCTGCCTCTGCCTCCCGAGGGCTGGGATTTAAGTCATGTGGTACCATATGTGTACGTGTATGAGTGTACTGCCTCCATGTATGTAAGTGCATCTGTGTGGTGCAATGCCCACAGAGGACAGAAGAGGGTGTCAGATCCCCCAGAACCGGAGTTATAGACAGTTGTTAGCTGCCATGTGGGTGCTGGGATTTGAACTCGTGTCTTCTTCAAGAACAGCCAGTGTTTTTAACTTGCTGAGCCATCTCTCCAGCTCCCACGGTATGTTTTAAAAGAGGGAACAGGTATTTCGAATCTTAGCTAAGCATAGAGGCACCGCCCTGAAGTCTCAGCTATGTGAGAGGCTAAGAACGGGGGATCACCTCAGTCCAGGAGTTCAAGACCAACCAGAGAAAATAGAAAGACTCAGTGTCAAAAAGAAAACATAAACAGAAAAGCCAACCTTGGTAGTTTACACCTGTAATCCCAGTGCTTGAGGAGCTGAGGCAGGAGGGTTGACATGAGTTTGAGGTCCAGGCCAGCCTGGGCTGCAGAATGAGACCCTCTTTCAAAATCAACAACAACAATGAATATACAAAGAAAAGGAAGAAAAAGGAAAGGAGTTAGCAACATACTCTGCTCCAAAGGCCAAAAACGTCAAAGGTATTTGGGAGCTTGTATCTCATCCTTAAAAGATTTTAGGGTTACCTCTTCAGAGGGGGAATGTTGGAGGGGAGGCAGTGGGCATGGATTTGATCAAAACGCCTCATATCATGTATGAAATTCTCAACAAAGTTTTTGTTAAAAAAAAAGGAAAAAGGAAAGGAAGAAAACTCTCAAAATCTTACAGTAGAAACATCTCATTACCATTTTTATCCCTCCTTTTGTTCGTATATAATTTATCTGCAGAGTGCTAAGAGCAAGCTGGAGTGAGTCAGTGAGTTGAGTCATTTATTATTTATTTAGGTGCTAAGGCTTGGTCCTCGTATGTGGCACATATTAAAAACATGTTCTACCACTGAGCTACCAGTCCCAGTGAGTATTTCTTTTTTTTTATGTGTATGTGTGTACTGTCTGTGTGTAGGTGCACCCGTGCCACTCAATGCCTGCGGAGGTCAGAAGAGGCTGTCGGATCCCCTGGGACTGGAGTTAGGACAGTTGTTAGCTGCCGTGTGGATGCTGGGATTCAAACCCGGGTCTTCTGCAAGAACAACCAGTGTTCCCAACCGCTGAGCCATCTCTCCAGCACCCCCAGTGAATATTTTTTTAAAGATTTATTTTTATTTTTTAATTGTGTCTGTGTGTGTGTGTGTGTGTGTGTGTGCACGCGCCTGTGTGTGAATATGTGCACCACCCTACATGAGTTCTGAGAGCTGAACTTGGATCCTCTGCAAGAGCAGTATGTGCTCTTAATCACTGAACCACCTCTCCAGCTCCCCCAGCAGATTTTTTTTTTTAACCTTCAGTATTAGTGCCACCCCTCATATCAATGCTCTGACTCCTGCACCCTAAGTCATAAGCATGCTCATAAACACAAAGCAAGACTTGATGACAACCCTGAACTGCATCTATTCTCAAATAAGGGATACCCCGGATGTTCAACTAAAAAACACAACCAGCATGCTCCTTGAAAAGGGCCAAAGGGCACTTTCAACTGAGAAGTCCTTCTTGCATTGTGCTGATGCCTGTTGATGTCTTTTACTGGAAAACAGTCTCTGGTGACCAGGCTCTGTTCACACTGAGGGAGAACTAATCAGATTATGAAGTGTCATCACCCAGCTCTGTCCATGGATTAAGGGCTTCAAAGAACAACATGTCACTGTAAATCATCCTGTAAGGCGACCCTAAAGTATGGCTCATCACGCCATCTAGAGCTCCTTTACCCCCAAGGGTGGAGGGCAGCTTTGCCTGCTGCGCCAAGGATTCCTGTTCGCACATAATCCACACCATGTTCTGAACATCGTCTCTGCATCCAGCCAAGTCATGGCCTCTGCGGGGTCTGGCAGGACTGAAGTTCGCCTGGTGGGCAGTGGGCACAGAGAATGGGGGCTATTTTTCATCAGGAATAAGGCCACCATGTCCTGGAACGAAATCCCTGTGATTCTGCTGCTAATTTGGTACCTGTAACCTTGACAGGCCCATTTCAGACACTACCCACTAGGTGTATAAAAGGCAGGGACCCTGAGGGTTCAGATTTGGTGTTAGCCTTTGTGGGCTGCAGAGCTGGGGGAACAGAGCCACACTTGCCACCTCTACACACACTGAGACAGCAGCAGATTCATCTCAGAGGTAAAGGATGGTGAACATGAGGGTGTTTAGGATGGAGGTTAGCTTTATACTTTGAGAAGGAAGGAAAATAGGTGCGTTCCTCATAAGCCTGTTGTTTTCAGCTGCTGGGACTCACCCTTTCCTCTGAAATTCCTTTCTTGTACCTGCTTAGCAGTGGCTTAGTAGTCTTTTTTTACATTTAAATTAATTGGGCGTGGTAGTACATACCTTTGATTCCAGTATGGGAAGCAGGTAGAGCACTGTGAGTTCCAGGCCAGACTGGTCTACATAGCAAGTTCCAGGCCAGCCAGGGATACATAGTGAGACATAATCTGAAAATAATTTTTTTTTTTTTAATTTGTTGCTTGGTTGATTGGTTGATTGGTTGATACTGGGTTTTGCTATGTTGCCCAGGCTGGCCTTGAACTCATGATCTTCCAGCTTTGGTCTCCCAGCTGCTAAGATTATAGGATTGTACCACTATGCTTCAATTCAACTCAGATCGTCATTGTCGTCATTGTCATCATCATCATATTTTATATTTATTTTTATTTATTTCTTAAGATATTTATTATTTTTATTTTATGTGTATGGGTGTATTGCCTACATGTATAGGAGTGCACCCATGTCGTGCAATGCCGCGGGGGTCAGAAGAGGGCTTTGGATTCCCCTGGAACTGGAATTAAGGATGGTTTGTAGCCGCCATGTGGGTGCTGGGAATCAAACCCGGTAAACTGCGAGAAAACAAGAAGTCAGTGCCAGTATTCACTTGACAAGCCTCAGATAAGATAAAATACAGGAAGAGAAATCAGTGCATATGACTGAGATTTCAAAGCTCCGGGACAATCTCTGACATCATCTCTGCATCCTTCTGGAATGCTCATGGGGCTGTGGCATCTCAGTGGCTTCTCTGAAGGCTGATGTTGGAGCTTGGGCCCCAGTGGCAGTGATGATCATTCAGAAGGCAAACTTCTTAGACTGTAAAAAGCACATGAGCCCTCTGGGAATGAGTTAAAATGCAGATTTTGATTCAGAAATTGATCTTGAAAAATTACACATTTGTACCAATTCTTGAGTGACGCTGATGCTGCTGGTTCAAGGGATAAGTGGGGAGCAGAGTTTGGTGGTATTCCATAACAGTAAATCATCTTTGAGACTTCAATGAGTAGATCTGATTAAATCAACAAAAATTATTATTATTATTATTATTATTATTGTCTTTTTGAGACAGGGTCTCCCTATAGCCCCAGCTGGCCTGGAACTCGCTGTGGAGACCAGGCTGGCCTTCATCTCATAGAGATCCCCTTCCACCTGCCTCTGCCTCTGGAGTACCAGGATTAAAGCCGTGCGTCACCATGCCCAGCAATCTTTTGAGAATTCTTAATATTCTGGATACATGTCTTTTGCCACATTTGTGGCTTGCAAATATTTTCGTAGTTTATACATCATCTTTCCATTCTCTTAGCGGCATTTATATACAGAAAAGGTTTTTATTTTGGTGAAGAGCTATTTATTACTTTTTTTCTTTTATGGACTGTGATTTTGGTGTCATGTCTGAGAACTCTGTCAAGCCCCAAGCTATGAAAAAAATTTCTTCTATGCTTTCTCTTAAAAGTTTTATATTTAGATGCATAATCCATTTGGAATTAAGTTTTGTGCAGCATGGGGTTTAGGTTGAGGTTCTTTTTTTCTTCTCACACTGAAGTTGGATTATTCTGTTATTTACTGAAACATGATCCTTGCCTTTGGCTGACCTACTTCTGGACTCTTGTGCCATTTCTCAATGTGTCTCACTTTGTCAAAACCACCTGCTCCCTCACTTAGCTTTACAGTAAGAGATGAGATTCTTCCAATTTTGTTCTTCATTTTCAAATGTCATTTTGGTCATTCTGATTCTTTGGCCTTTTGTACAAAAATTTGAGTATTAGCTTGTCTATGCGGATTTTTTAAATCCATTTGGATTTTTGTTAGAGCTATTATCTATAAATTCATTCGGAGAGACCAACGTCTTTGGTGTGTTGACTCACAAACATGGTATGTCTCTCAAACTGAAAAAGGTTTTTTGTAGTTCATTCATCAGGCTTTTAGCAAGCATATACTATATGTGTTCTGTTTGATATACATTTAAGTGTTTCATGTATGTGGGGTTATTGTAAATGCTATTGAAATTTTTTTATTTTAGCTTCTGATTATTGTTCATTGTTAATATATATATACATATATATATATCATTGATTTTATATCCAATATCTTTGCTAAACTCACTTATTAGCTCCGGGAACTTTGAAAATTATATCTATTTATTTGTGTGGTTGGGGCATGCTCATTTCACAGTGCATGCGTGGAGGTCAGAGGACAACTTTCAGAAGTCAGTTCTGCCCTTTTACCATGTAGGACCTGGGGATTGAACTCAGGTCATTAGGTTTCCTGGCAAGCACCTTTACCCACTGAGTCATCTTAAAGCTCCCCCTCCTGTTTTTTGAGACAAAGTCTCATGTAGTCCAAACTGGCCCTGAGCTTACTATGTAGTTCAGAATGACTTGAATTTCTGATCCTCCTGCTTCCATCTCCCAAGTGCTGGAATTACAGGCATGTGCCACCATACCCAGTTTTTCACAGTGCAGGAGATCAAACCCAAAGCTTTATGCATGCTAGACAAGAACTCAACCAACTGAGCTACATCTGCAGCCCCTCAAGGAAAGTTTTGAGAGGTTTATTTCATGTACACTAGAGTAGAGCATTCTGTAAATTAAATGTCAATTTGTCAGGGCTGGAGAGATGGCTCAGCAGTTAAGAACACTGATTGTTCTTGCAGAATACCCAGGTTTGTATCCCAGCACCCACATGGCAGCTAACAGCTGTCCATAACTCCAGTCCCAGGGGATCCAACAGCCTCTTCTGACCTCCACGGGCATTGCACAACACAGGTGCACTTACCCACATGCAGGCAACACACGCATACACATAAAATTAAAAAAATAAAATAAAAAAAAGATGTCAATCTGTCAGTTGATGATTTTCTTTTCTTTTCTTTCTTTTTCTTCCTTCTTCTTTTTCTTTGTCTCTTTGAGACAGTCTCAACTAGTTCTATGTCTGTGATTTCCCTCAGGTATAT
>NW_008329037.1:529424-540640 GCF_000622305.1 Nannospalax galili
TGCTTTGTTTAGCTTCTTGAATCTAAAGATTGATGATTTACATCTTTTGCCAAATTTGGAGGGGGGGTTAACCTCAATTTGTTCAAATATATTTTTCTGCACGTTAATGTCCCCTCTAATTTTCTGGATCCCTCCTTTCCAGTCCTTTCAGCTAAAACCCTGGGACTTACATGGGCTCAATTTGGCCAGACCCCACTAAGGCCAGAAGGGTCAGCTTCTCCCTATTAGGCTACAGCGCCCTCTAGTGGATATTGAGAGTTTCTGCTTCAAAGCCTTGGGAGCATTATGTAGTTCCCTTTCTGGACAGCCCGAGTTCAGCTTTCTGTGCTCCATTTCTGGGTTTCAGATTGCCCTTAGTCTAAACTGAGGAGAGCAGAAAACGAATGGAAAATTTAGCAGCGCTCAGTAATCTTGCAATTCTGATCCTCTCCCGCAAGCCACTTTCTGCTCTGTGCACTTCAGAGTCCTCATGCGGCAGCGCACGTTTTGTATCCAGGCCTTAGTGACATTTTCTTCAGAAAGTGGTCATGTGTCCATCCTCCATCTTATTGGGAACCGGAACCTTTCTGCTCGATGCAAACCGTGATCATTAAGTAAAACTGGTGGGCTGGAGAGATGGCTCAGACAACTTGCTGCTCAAGCATGAGGACAGAAGTTCAGATCCCAACACCCATATAGAAGTCCAGCATATGCCTGTAACCCTAGCTGAGGCGGGGCAGAGGCAAGAAGATCACTGGACCTCGATGGTTTCCAGTGTAGTCAAAACATGAGGTCCAGGTTCAGGGAAAAACACTGCTCCAGAACAAAGCAGAGTGGGATAGAGAAGGGCACCCTAAGCCTCCTCTGGCCTTTACGTGCACTTGTGCACACAATACACACACACACACACACACACAAGCAGAAGGAGAAGAAGAGGAAGAGGAGGCAGAGGAGGAGCAGAAGGAGCAGGAGGAGAATTTGAAAAGTGGCTAAACATATTCAGAAATGTGAAAAGTAATCTTGTCAAAATAGTTGCTTTTAGAAGGGGCTGGCTATGCAGGCAGCTTACTGGCAGTATGCATAATTTGCTGTATAAGAGTGACCAGTATAAGCCAAAACACTTAAAAAATAAAGCTCTCAGATTCCTTAATTTGGGTCTCATGCTCTAGGTAACCTGAGACTTGAAGGATTAACTTGTTGAAATAGTATCAGACTCAGGAGGGACAAATGATCTTTTCTTTGACTCCCTGGACTTGAGTTGGCCCCTCCTGCATGCAGAATGGATATTTCACAGATGGTATATATTCAAGGTTTGTGTAAGGGAGCTGATGCTGAAATGGAAGCACTGATTAATTTGGGGGAGTGGCACAGTAGTGACTGAGTGGAGGCAGGAGCACTAACTCTGGATAGACAAGGCATCTGGCCAGTCGTGGTCTTGGCTGAAGGTTCAGAAGGATGGAGCCATGTATTCATCTCGGACAGTCCCCCTGTGTTTCCAAAGAGCTTTCTAGCTTTCTGACTATTAATCGTCTCTACCTCACACTTCTGCAAGGTGGGGCAGTTGGCCTCGTTGTAAAAGCCAGGAAATTGAAACACAAACACAGGAACACACATGACTTTTGAGGAAATGAGATGACCCTGGGGATGAGGCACTGACCGAGTCCCCCAGTGGATGAGAGCCAGAGAGCAGAGATGGATCTCCAGTCCAAAGACAGAAGAAACATTTCTGTCTTTATGGAGCCCTAACTTAAGTGTAATAGAATCCATCCATTTTTAGTGTACAGGTTACACTTAAATGATTGCATACAGTTATCTAACCATAATTAGAAATAAGACACAGCACATTTCTAGAACCCTACAAAATAGGCTCTTGGTCAGTCTCTGCCGCTATCCCAACCAGGCAAACTTCAGCTGGCTTTTGTGGCCCTCAGGCCTCTGCATGAACCACTTTCCTCCCAGGTGACTCTGGCCTACTCAGTCTATACCTGTTGCCCCTTTCCTAGGAAGCACTCCCAAACCCTTTAGACCAGAATGTAGACTGTCCTTGTCCCCACTAAAATCCCAACATCTATCACAAGAAGTGCATGTTTCTGTGACAAGTCTGTACCCACTACACTCTCTGTTACAGCTGAAGTCACCTCAGGGTGGAGGTCCTGCCCAGTGTCAGCCTTCGGGGTGAGGTGGGTGCCTTTGTCTCTACTATCTTGTTTTTATATTGTCCCCAAAGTGTCCTTTTTTAAGAAAAATTATTTATTTTTGTTTTATGTGTATGAGTGTATCTGCGGGCACTGTACAACACAGGTGCATCAACACACATGCAGGCGCATGTGTGTTGATTCACCCGTGTTGTACAGTGCCCGCAAGACAGAAGAGGGCGTTGCATCCCTGGAACTGTAGTTACAGACAGTTGTTAACCGCCATGCAGGTTAGTTACAGACAGTTGTTAACCGCCATGCAGGTGCTGGGATTCAAACCCGGGTCTTCTGCAAGCACAGCCAGTGCTCTTAACCATTGAGCCATCTCTCCAGACCCCCAAAAGTATCCTTTTTTAATTTTTAGAAAAGATTTATTTATTTTTAAATTTTTTACTTATTTATTTTTATGTGTATGAGTTTTGCCTACATGTACACCGGTGTGTGCAATGCCCACAAAGGTTAGAAGAGAGCATCAGATTATCTGGAACTGGAGTTACCGTTGTTAGGAGCTGGGAATCAAATCCTGGGTTTTCTGCAAGAGCAACCAGTGCTCTTATCCACTGAGCCATCTCTCCAATCCCAGATCTATTTATTTTTATTTTACATGTATGAGCATTTTGCTGGTGTGGTAAGTACACTGCATGCATGCACTGTCCTCAGAGACCAGAAGAGGGAGTTGGATCCCCTGGCATTGGAGTTACAGCCAGTTGTGAGCTGCCATGTGGGTACTGGGAACCAAACACGGGGCTGAGCCATCTCTCCAGCCTCCCTAAAAGTATGTTTTTCTTTTCTTTTTTTAATTTTATTTTTAAAACAGGGTCTCCCTGTAGCCCCAGCTGGCCTTGCCTCTGCCTCTGAGTGTTGGGATTAGACATGTATACTACCATGCTTGTCTAAAATGTGTTTTTTTTAAAGTTGCCATTGATTTTGCTTCCTTAAGGCTACAAAGCTGGTGACAGCAAGTGCTGGAGTTCTACTCATAATGAGAGTAATGACTAGAGACAAGAAGGACAACCTATGGGAATCATCTCTTTTCTTTCACCCTATGTGTCTCGAGGATCAAACTCAGGTTGTCAGACTTGGTGGCAAGTGCGTTTACTTACCCACTGAGCCATCTCTTGGCCCCTCCCTTTTTTTTTCTCTTTAGAGAAAATCTTGTTTCCACCATGTGTCACCAGCGTTTTCCAACAAAACAGTCAATCATGCTGTGATGTAACACGGTGGTTGTGGAGTGGAGAGTAGTGTTGGACTTCAGCAGAGAAGGTCTTTTCTTTTTTATTGCATTTCTTTATTTTGTGTGTGCATGTGTGCCACGGTGCACATGATCAGAAGACAACTCTTGTCAATTCTCTCCTTCCACCATGTGGGTCCCGGGGTCGAACTCAGATCATCAGGCTTGGGGGCTGAGTCTGGGACTTTTCTATTCCTTGGCAAAAACATGTATCTTTTTCCTAAACACATGGAACATCTCCAGGTGTTTGGTTCAACCCTGAGAGGACAGAGGGACCAAAGGGTTTTACCAGATGCTCCTCTGGGTGTAGTCTGTGTGGAATGTTGTTTAACCTAGGAACGGACTTCTGCCTTATCACCAGAAGCATTACTAGGTAGTGAGGACAGAGAGAAGTGAATCTCAGTCATATAGCCAAGAAACCAACAGTGTTATGTACAAATGAAGAAAACTGACACTAATTTGGGAGGTCCATTAGATTCATCTAGCTTTGATAATCACACACCAGAAAGCACTATAAGAAAATCCAATGTCCAGGCCAACCTCATCGGACACAGGTTGAGTATCCCTGATTCAAAAATCTAAAACCTGTTCAGGACTCAGTGTTATATGCCTATAGTCCCAGCACCGGGGAGACTGAGGTGGGAGGATCACTTGAGCCCAGGAGTTCAAGATCAACCTGGGCAACATAGCGAGACTCCCATCTCGAGAAATCAAAATTTGAAACCAAGTGTGTCAGTACACATCTGTAATCCTAGTACTCAGAAAGTAGTAGAGAATCAGAAGTTCAAGGTCGTGCTCAACTACTTAAGGAGTTCCAGGCCAGGTTAGGCCAGAGACCCTGACTCAAAAAATAAAAATAAAATAGGTGCAAGAAAGATGGCTCAGCTATTAAGAGTACTGGCTGCTTTTGCAGAGGACCTGGGTTCGATTCCCAGCACCCACATGGCAACTAACAAACTATCCACAGCTCCAGTTTCAGGGGCTCTAACGACATCTTCTCACCTCCACAGGCACTGTAGGACACAGGTGTGCCTACCTACACACAATATACTCATACACATAAAATAAAAATAATAAATAAAATATTAAAAAGAGTACTGGCTGCTTTTGCAGAGGACCTGGGTTCGATTCCCAGCACCCACATGGCAACTAACAAACTATCCACAGCTCCAGTTTCAGGGGCTCTAACGACATCTTCTCACCTCCACAGGCACTGTAGGACACAGGTGTGCCTACCTACACACAATATACTCATACACATAAAATAAAAATAATAAATAAAATATTAAAAAATAAAATTTGGATAAGGGTATATTCAGTCTGCATATGTATTCAATTTATAAGTTGCAAAGCATTTTACATCTGTAATCAAATTTGAACTTGAGAGAAAATTAGAGATTAGGAAAGTAGGCTCCAGAGATTTTTTTTTTTTTTTTTTTTTTTTTTTTTTTTTTTTTTTGTCTTTTTTGAGACAGGGTCTCCTTGTAGCCCCATCTGGCCTGGAACTCACTATGTAGACTAGGCTGGCCTCGAACTCAGAAAGATCCCCCTGCCTCTGACTCCCAAGTGCTGGGATTAAAGGCATGCACCACCATGCCCTGTGGGTCCAAAGACTTTTTTTTAAATATTTTATTATTTTTATTTTATGTGTACAAATGTATTGCCTGCATGTATGTTAGTGTACCTGTGATGTACCCATGGAGGTCAGAGGAGGGCACTGGAGTCCCCTGAAACTGGAGTTACAGACTGTTGTTAGCCGCCATGTGGGTGCTGGGTATCAAACCCAGGTACTCTACAAGAGCAGCCAGTGCTCTTAACCACTAAGCCCCAATTTTTTTTTTTTTTTTTTGAGACAGGGTCTCACTATATACTGTGGGCCTGGAACTTGCTATGTAGACCAGGATGACCTCAAACTCACAGAGATCCACCTTCCTCTGCCTCTCAAGTACTAGGGTTAAAGGTATATGTGACCACATCTAACAATAATTTTTTTCAAATGTTTTGGGTTTTTTGTTTTGTTTTGTTTTGTTTTTGTTTTTGTTTTTTGGGTTTTTTTTTTGTTTTTTAAGACAAGGTCTCCCTGTGACCATAGCTGACCTGGAACTTGCTATGTAGACCAGGCTGGCCTCAAACTCACAGAAATTCACCTGCTTCTGCCTCCCAAGTGTTGGGATTAAAGGGGTGTGCCACTATGCCCAGCTCTTCAAATGTTTTATTTTATTTTAAATTTTTATTGATGTACTTAGAAGTGTATCTGTGTAAGTATATGCTACATGTATGCTGGTGCATATGGAGGCCAGAAGATCCTCTGGAGTTGGAGTTACAGGTGGTTGGTTGTGGGCCACCCCGTGTGGGTACTAGGAACAGAACTCAGGTCCTCTGGAAGAGCAGTGAGGACTTTTACAGTTAAGCCATCTCTCCAGCCCTCAGAGACTTTTTGTAGTAAGCTTTGGAGACACTAGGTTAGTGGAAATATTTGTCTGGCTTCAGACTCCTCTCTCCTTTCATCCCACCCAATGACCAATGTTATGGTCATTGTCTCTGAGAGAACTGTAGTCCAGACCTTTATGTTGAGTTCCCCAAGGCTCCCTCCTCTGGCTTCCCTGTGGGTACACAGGCACAGCCAGGGGAGTCTCCACTGCTCTCATCTTCACTCACCACCTGGAGCTGACCACTTCCGGATCCCTTGGGAGTTGGTCCACACTGCAGCACCCTCACTCCTCCTACCCTGGCCACAGCTGATCTCATGCTGCCTCCAACAGCTCGGTAAACTGTATCCCTGCACCCAGTAACCTGTATCCCTGCACCCAGTCTAGTTCCTAGCATAACCTAACCTAACCTAACCTAAAATAACATAACCTAGCATAACCTAACCTGTGTCCCTGTACCCAGTAACCTGTGTCCCTGCACCCAGTCTAGTTCCTAGCATACCCTGTACAAAGAGAGTTGGGGTCCCCCACCCCATCCACGCACACATGAACAGACCTTCTTGCTGTCCTTGGCATAAGACCCAAATCCTCTCTGTTTGAGCCATGCCATCTCCCCCAGGCTCACATCCCCCACTTCTCTGCAGAGAACTTCAGCAGCAGACAGGAGCATTTGCTGTCCTTCTTTCTTTTGACACAGGGTCTTTCTATGCAAAAGCTTAGACTGGTACTCTCGATGTAGCTCAGATTGGCCTTGGACTTACTTCCAGTCTTGGTTTTGACTGGCCTCCTAGATGCACTGAGCTCTGGGAGTTGGGAGATTTCTTTGTGTTAAAAAAAAAAAAAAAAGAACATTTTGGTCATCTGACATGCATGATTACATACACAGTGACTACACATGTGCATGCAGCCTGAAAGCGCTTGCTCTTGGATGTGTGTGTGTTGTATGTGTTGATGCAAAAGCACAACTCTCATCTCAAAGAAGATAAGAGATAGTTTATTCTGGAGCTAAATATGAGTGACCATGGCCCCGGAACACAGACTCAGGTAACCCCAAATTCCATGTTCCAATGTGGTAACAGTTTCATGGAGTTTTTATAGTAACAGAACAAGAAAAGTCATAGATTGTGCTGGATAGCTTTAGTTGACAACTTGACACACCTGGGTAGAGGGAGCCTCAATTGGGGAGTTTCCCTCATTGGAGTGACCTGTGGCCACATCTGTGGGGCATTTTCTTCACTGTCAGTGATGTGTGAGGGCCCAGACCACTGTGGGTGGTGTCACTCCTGAGCAGGTGGTTCTGTATTGTATAAGAAAGCAGGTCAAGCATGGGGCAGGGGAGCAAGCCAGTAAGCAGCGTTCCTCTGTGGCCTGTGCATCAGCTCCTGCCTCCAGGTTCCTGCCCTGAGTTCCTACCTTGGACTCTCTCAGTAACGGACTGTGACCCAAATAAACCCTTTCCTCCCTAAGCTGGTATTGGTCAGAGTGTTTTGTCACAGCAATTGAAGACAAACTAGAACATAAACTAAGATGTTTTTCAAGTACATTGGTGGAAACATAAAGTAAGCGGATACAGCAAAAGAGAAATTCTAGCTACAGACTCCAATGCTATCATGATAATCTTTTGATTGGTGGAATCTGGTGGTCTGCTAAGTTATACATTCCAAAAGGTTTTTATCTGTTAGTCACAGGATGTTGTCAGAAACAGAAGTAGGCAAAGAGTGGCTGTTTAGGGGGCTAAAGATGATCCAAGATATATGGTAATTAGGCTTTGGACTTGCAACATTCCAAGCTCTCCACAATCACTGAAGTTCTAATCAACTGATCGGCCTTTTCAGAAGGTTTCGGTTTCAAGATGAAGTTTTTCTAGGAACTTTTTTTTCACACCACATACCTGCTCTAAGCAGCTGAGGTATGGTGGTTACTAAGTTACACTATAGTTACACCTGAATAAACAGTCTGACTCTTGACTTTAGTTTTAAGAGTAGACCAGAGGACTGGAGAGATGGCTTTAGTGGTTAAGAGCACTGGCTGTTTTTGCAGAATTCCAGCACCCACATGACGGCTAACAACTGTTTATAACTCCAGTTCCAGGGGATCCAATGCCCTCTTCTGCCCTCTGCAAGCATTGCACAACACAGGTGCACTTACATACATGAAGGCAATACACTCATACACACAAAATAATAATTTTTTTTTTAAAAGAGTAGACCAGAACTCAGAGGAAACCCATTCTTCCAGATGTCTCCTGGAACTGTGCTCCAGAGCCAGAACTCACCTGTACTTTTATTCAAAACCCTTTCTCTAGCATCAGTTCAGGAACTGCAAGCTTGGATCCACCTTATCTTATCAGACAATCTCTTGCTCTTTGATTCCTAGGCCTAAAATATCTCATATACACAATGCCCATCAGTCCTCGCAATACACAGGCTTCCAGTACTTGATTTGCTAATTCCACCAAATCCACATTCCTTCACTATCTGGGGTGGAGGGCAAAGTGGGTTTCTGAGCAATCAAGGTCAGGTGTCCAGGTCACAAGAGCACATGGCTCAGTGAGCTTGTTTGCTTTGTAAACAGTAGCTTTTTAGTTGCAAGGTTAAGTAAAAGCCATTAGTCCAGATTCTATTGATTTGGTAAAAGTCGGTTCTCCTTTCAGGAGGAAAGAATGGCAGAAGCCTTCTCCAGGAAGCTCACCTGTCCAGATACAAGCTACACCATGGAGCTTCCACCTTGCATCACACGGTCCCTTGACCAGGGGTGCTCTCAGACAGCCAGGGGCTCCCTCAAGCTCAGCATTTGGATTCAATGGACCCTCAGACCCTGCAGTATCGGACAGATACTGCTTTGGGGGGATTCAGTAGCTTTTTTCTTTTTCAGGGGATGAACAATCAGTACGCACGCCGAGAGGTCTTCTGCAGGAACACCTGCCACGAGCTCAAGCGCTTCTGGGAGAGGGAGATCGGCAAGCAGACATGCTACCGCGAGTCCGAGGAGCATCGCCTAGGAAAAAGCGCGCTGAGAAAGTAGGCAGGCTGGTATTTATTTATTTTTATTTTTTGTTTGTTTGTTTGAGACAAGGGTCTCTCTGTAGCCCCAGCTGACCTGGAACTCACTATGTAGACCAGGGCTGGCCTCGATTTCACGGAGATCCACCTGCCTCTGCCTCATGAGTGCTGGGATTAAAGGCATAGGCCACCAGGGCTAGCTTTTTTTTTTATTTTTTTTTAATGATTTCCTTATTTTTATTTTCCATGTGTCTGAGTGTTTCACCTGCATGTATGTAAGCGCACGCATGTCGTGCAAGCCCTGTGGAAGGGCATCGGATCTCCTGGAACTGAAGTTTCCAATGATTGTTAACCTCCATGTGAGTGCTGGGAACTGAACACAGGTCCTTTGAAAGAGCAGCTGGTGCTCTTAACTGCTGAGCCATCTCTCTAGCCCCTATTAATATCTTTTAAATAGACTATTTTTAGAACAATTTTAGGTGCACAACACAACTTGATCAAAAGGTTCAAAGGTTTCCATATACCCTACCTGCCTTTCCCCCATCCACATCTGCAACATCGTACAGGAGACATATTTGTGACATCCATGAGCCTTAGCTGACACATCATTATCACTTTGGTTGTCATTTTGTGATGTAAACATGAACAACTACACTACAGTAACAGAAACCACTGTTGGTCATTTTATAAAAACAAAATGGATTTCCCCAGAATGCCAAATGGATACCTGAAAGGGTGCTTTAATTTTCCATGTACATATCATCCTTTATTTATTTTCTTTGTGAACTGAAGGAGTCTATTCCTTCCATCATATGATGGTTATACTACTTGAGGGAAGCAACAGATATGTCTGGAAAAAGCAACCAGGCAAGAGCTGGGAAAATGGCTTAGTGGGTAAAGTTCAGAGTCCCAACACCCACATAAAAGCCAAGCATGGCAGTGTATGCATATAACCTCAGTGCTGGGGGCCAGAACAGGCAGATCCCGGGGTCTCACTGGCTAGCCAGTTCAACTGAAACTTAGAGATACAGGTTCAGTGAGAGACAATGTCTCAAAATTGCCTGATGTTGACTTCTGGCCTCCACATGTACATGTACAAGCCAGCATAAGCTACCCCCCACCACATACCCCACATGCATACATACATACAAGCTATCAAACAAAGCACACAGTGATCAATTCCCATCAGTCACTTGAATGAAGACATCAGATGCCCTATGTGGCTCTGGGAGGAAGAATGGTTGTCATCTCTCCTGGCTGATACGCAGGCAGGGGTCACAGTCAAGGTGGAACAGTGCCAGTTCCCTACCCTCAAGCATGCTGTGGGAAGGGCCACAGGCTACAAGGATAGACTGGGTTCTCTGCCCCCAAAAAGGAAATAATGGCTCAGTCTTGTTTGCTAAGGTCCCAGCTTGTGGAGGTTAAGGGCACTGTGGGGCAGTGTGTGCTGGCCAGATGACAATATTATTTCGGGGGTGAGAATATACGTTAATTTACGTGTGCTACCCAATCTCAGAGGGAGAGCCTGGCCTGTTCTACCTTATTCTCTACCTGTTCGGCTGGCCGTATATGGTCAGAGCATCTCACCAAGGATTCCCAAAGAAACTGAGCTGGTGGTCAGTCATTCTGCCACCCCTGTCTCCTTCCCTAAGGCCAGGCCCCACTCAATATGCTGTGTACCAAGGACACAGTGAGTCCTGTCCCAGGCACATACCCTGACCAAGGAGAGGGAAGCACGGGACATGGGGGGGTCTCAGATGGTAGAAAACACAGAACTCAAAGGCTCCACCCACCAGCCTCTTTCTGGGACGCGGGGGCTGACCTTTCGTCTTCCTGATCCTTTGCATCCAGACAAACCCAGCTCCTCAGTGCAGTCCCCAGGAGTCCTTGGGGCCTCTTCTCACCCCATCTGTCTTTGCATCTCTGGGTGGCACGGCCACTAGCTGCCCTAGACCAGCATCTTTCCTGGGCCAGGCTCCCAGGCCAGTCCAACCCATAAATTCCTGAGGCCAAAATCGTTCCTGGAGGGATTCAGACCTTAGGAGAAAGCCTGCAGACATTTGACCCTCATCTGAAATGGGCCTCTGTGGGAACTCCTGAAGACAAAAGCAATCCTGCCACACCAATATAAAATCAAAAGAGAGAACCAGAAGCTTAGCCAAACCAGCTTTTCATGCCCAAAAAGTAAACCACAAAGATACATAAAGTTCACAAAAAGAAGCAAACCTGAACTTGAAGACGTGAGTCTCACACAAGAATCAGAAACTACAAAAGAAATTCACATGTCAAAATCACAGAAAAAAAATAATAACATGAAAAACCAAAATAAAATATCCCTACCAAATATCAAGTCATCTAGAGGAGTACAATGAGAACACCC
>NW_008329037.1:540674-541395 GCF_000622305.1 Nannospalax galili
AGTCAACACAGAGGAATCATCTCCTCCATGCTTCCAAGTAAAGCCAACCATGGTTGAGCAGGACCTTTGACTTATCTTCACATAGGCCAAACTGGTAAAAGAAAGGAGCCAGGGGCTCCTCACAAGCCCATGTGACCCCTGAGGAACAGATCCTTAAACGACCTTAAGAGTAAAAATCTGGACCAACTGTGTGACCTTAAACACCCAAAAGGAAAGTATAACCAAGGATTAAAGGGGCCAATATAATTTCATAAGAGACCATATGTATAGCTAAAGGCTTCATAGCAAGCAACAATGCCAGACAGGCGATACCTCCTTCTGAGTAGTTGGCCAGGGTGGCCAAAGGGATTCCCAGATAGTAACCCAGCATAGAACTGGAAAAATGAACAACAGACCCCAATCTTATCCAGAGGAATATAGACAACTGTTTACCACTAGATGAGAAACAGCTGACCTCCTATAACAAAGACCTCTAGATAGGTTGACTAGATTCACCAGAAGGGCAAGTAGTGGAGAATGGCTGAGGGTGCCAACAACACAGCAGACAGTAGCAGGGATATTAGAGTAAAAGTACTCTAGTGGGGGGAGGGAGGCTATGGGAGGGTGCTTCCTGGGAAGCAGGTGTATAAATAAAAAAAATAATTCTTCAAAGCATAAAAATTTGCTCCTTAATAATTAATAAATGTGAAAACATTACCACTGAAATCTACCTGATGACTTT
>NW_008329037.1:541790-555451 GCF_000622305.1 Nannospalax galili
TATAGCCAATTTTGAAAGAGATGCATCTTAGCTCTGGAAATTGTGATTGAATATGTCAGTGCTGTTGTAATGAAATGCTTCTTCTAATTATGTGGTTATTAAATAAATATTTTTTTTAAAAAGGCAAAAAAAAAAGGAAAATAAATCTTTAAAAAATTGCCAAGTATGGTGCACACACCTTTGATCCCAGCACTTGAGAGGCAGAGGAAGGTGGATCTGTGCAAGTTCTAGGCCAGCTTGGTCTACATAGAGAATTCCAAATCAGCCAGGGCTACATAATAAGACTCTGTCTCAAAGAAACAATAAACAAACAAATAAGTAAATAAGATGGTGGGGCTGGAGAAATGGCTCTGAAGCAAGCCTGAGCAACATGAAACCCCGTCCCCCCCCAAAAAAAAAGAAAGAAAAGAAGAGGGGGAGAAATAAAGGAAAGAGAAGAAAAAAAAACCCTCAAAATGGACTGAGGAGATGGCTCAGTTGGTAAAGCACTTGCCATGCAAACATAAAGACTTGAGTTCAATCTCCACCACATACATTAAAAAGCCAAGCACAACAGTGCACACCTGTAATCCCAGTGCTGGGGAGGTGGAGATGGGAGGCTCACTAGAACTTGCTGCCCAGCCAGTCTAGCTGAACTGGCCAGCTCCAAATTCAGTGAGAGACCCCGTATCCAAAAGTAAGGTAGGGCAATACATACCCTGCATTGATCTCTTACCTCCACATGCACAAGTACACACATACACATGCGCATGCACTCCCCCTACGTATGTGCGTACACACATGCACATGTACAAAAATAAAAAAGCAAGGGGCAAGTCTGCTCATTTTCACTTAGGCAAAGAAGGAAATATGCATATATATCTTCATTTGCAAGTTCTGTACATACACTCTTAAAACATGAACACACACACAGCTCTAGGGAGAAAAGGGAAGGAAGCGGCCCAGAGCCATCAGCCCCGGAGATGACTATCCCATCTGTGTGTTTCTCTTTTCAGGCTCAGGGAAGAATGGAAGCAGAGGCTGGAAACAAAGCTGAGGCTCCGGAACAACCCAGATGAGATGGAAAAGCGGACACACGTCAGCTGAGAGCTTCCTGCCTCCCTGACCCCAAGAGGATACAAAGCACTGAGGTCACTCTGCTAGAAGCCAGTTAAATCCCCAAGGCGCTCTGCTACAGCACAGATCCCCATGCAGGAATCCACCCACACATCCTTTCCCCACCGTGGTTATTTGCGTGGAGGCTGGTTATTTTTCCACACGCATCTGAATGGGAGCTTATTCAGTATCAAGGCTCTATGCCTGGTGTTTTGTTTTCACAGTATTTTCTTCTAGTAGTTCTGCAACTCCACGTCATCCAGGAAACATAATTTCAAGCCGTCCTTTCTCTTGCTTCCTCTTGAGTAGAAGAGAAATAGACCTATCTGCAGAAATGAAAATAATGTCTATAGTCATAAAATAAGGCTTGAAAATAAACTGATACCTGTATACATTTAATTGGCGTTTTCAAAACCATGTTTATCACTAAAATATCAGGATCATTAAATAAAATTCACCTCCTCGACATCCATGTGCATGCTCTCCCTTGCACATATACAGTTGAATTTCCATGTGTTTGCACTGGTCAACTCATGTCAGGCCATCCCAAAAGTATTCAGGACACTGATTCTGAGCTTTGAAATGACACTGTCACTCCATCTCTCAGTCCCAGAGGCATCAGAGGTTACTGCTGTTGGGAATGTAAATGATAACTGGGTCTAGAAAACTTTTTTGCACAGAGGAAGACATCAGAGAGACTCAGGCTGTTGTACACGATGCCTGCTGTTAGGGAAAAATGCTCTGAACAGCTAAGAGATCAAGAATTCACTCAGGAGATAGTTGGAGAGCTCGTTCATTCCTTCACATGCATGTAGTTCCAGAGCTAGCAACCAACGCTTTAAGATGTTCTTATGTGTGAACCACACATAAGTCAGGTTATATTGGATCTTTTATGTTATTCAGTGGTTCCTCTTTACTTTGATGTGCCATGTTATCTCTAGAAAATTCCTTCTTGAATTCACCTGGTCATAACAATTTACGAAGTAAATATCACAGGCATGGATCAGAACATCTGCTGCCGTTTGATCTATAGCTACGGCAGGTTAATTGGACTAGGAATCCATTCAAATGGTCATTGCAGTTCACAAAATGGATTATCACTGGCAGCTTAGATATCTGACACGTTTGATCTACACTTTTCTTGGACTGATTGGACCAGGTGCCTCACTAAGCCATCTGGTGAACTTTCCGTTTTCTAGTTTCACATCTTTATCAGTAGTTAGACATGGTGAGTGGAAAACATCATAAAGCTTCAAGATATTACAGAGCAATAAAATATCACCGAGTAGTAAAACATTACAGGATTGCATTTTCAAAATACCTACCTAGTAAGTAAAACAAAAGGAAACTTCAAATGGCCTAAGCTACAAGGACATTATACAAAAATACAGTTTGGTTGTGAGACTATAACGTCTTATTGCTGTAAGGCCTTTTAAACACAAGGGTAATGTGACTGGCAGTACCAGGAATTCCCCTGGCTTGCTTCACGTAGACATTTTATTTAATCTCATATTGATCCCATAAGCAGATATTATTATCATGATGTCTTTTTACAGACAAGGAAACTGAAGCTTAGAAAAATGATGTAAGTATAGACAAGTGAAAGAGACAAGATTCTGTGTCAGTTTCAACTTCAAAGTTAATTCTCATTTCAAATCACAGTACTAGCTAATTAATGCCCATAAGTTTCTATTTTCAATGGTTTGTGCTCAATAGTAATGTATGTTTCTCAAACGTTAAAGTCCATGTAGGAGATGAATGTTTATATACTAAAAACACATTAACTTCAGTGGATTTTGAACTTAAAGAGTGCATTGTGAATAGTTAGTCATCATGTTAAGAGTCTGAATTAGCACCCTGTTAAGAGTCTGAATTAGCACCCTATACATCGCTGGGTCTTGTTTGGCTTGAGTGTGAAATGTTCCCCTATGGGCTCATGCTTTGAGTGCTTGGTCTTTAGCTCTGAGCACTCTTTGGGGAGGTTTCGGAACCTTTGGGATGATGACATAGCTAAGCCAAAGTGGGTCCTTGGAGGTTATACCTGGTTCCGGCCGAGTTTTCTGCTTCCTAATCAACCAAGACATGAACGAGCCATGCCACAAGTTCCCACCACTATAGACCAAGCTGCTTCAGCCACCATGTCTTCCCTGCCACGAGAGACCATGCCCTCTAAACTGTGAGCCAAAACAAACCCTTCCTTCCTTAAGTTGATTTCATCAGGAATTGTCACGGCAAATAGAAAAGTAATAATACAATCTTAATATCAGAGCAAAGAACATTGGCACAGGATGATAAGAGCAAGTTCAACTCCTTTTCCAAATCAAGTATCCTGGCTCTCTGGTTGTTTCTCTCCGTGTGTCCCTCCCTCTCGTTCATTTTTAATTTACGTTGGATTGGTTGTAGAAGGTGGAGTATGTCAATGGTGTGAAGGGTATTGAAATAACTGACTAGATTACTAAACTTCTAACAACAGCCGTCTTTTGGAGTTATTAGAGGATTACAAGCTTTCTCCTAGACTTAGAATTTCAAGATGTAACTGCTGCTGTTTGTGTCTCCAAAAGGGTTTTTCCAGACATCTTCTTCATACCCAATCCCAACTTCCTCCCACCCCCAATCTTATCACAGTAAACAATGCTTCATTCATCTAGTTACTAAGGCTAAAACCTAGTCACCCCAATATTCTTTTTTCTCCTAAATATTTCATCTAGGCCACTCACAAGTCCTGTCACCAACTTTAAAATGTCAGCTTTGGGCCAGTGAGAGGGTTCAGTGGGTAAACGTGCTTCCTGTGAAATCCTGATGACCTGGGTTTGATCCCTTAGAATCCACAGTGGAAGGAGAGACTCCAACTCCTGAAAATTGTCCTCTGACTGCCACACGTGTACCATGACACATACAGGCACTCACATGCACAAAGTGATAATAAATAAAAGATTTTTAAATATCAGCTTCACTTTTTTTCAAGATTATAAGGTTTAGAATCTAAAACACCTTGCCTTGGTTCAAGAGTGACAGAAATATTAACACATTTAAAATTTATCATCTTAAGCCAAGCTTAGTGGTATATACACTTGTCATCCAAGCATTTGGGTGGTAGAGGCAGGAGGAACAGGAGTCTAAGGTTATGCTTGGCTATGTAGCAAGTTCTAGGTCAGTCTAGGCTACATGAGATCTTGCCTCAAAATATCAATAAAATAAAATAGGTAAAATTCATCATCTTTAGTATTTTTTAACTTACAAAGTTCAGATTTTCCCACACTCTTAAGCACTATTTTTTAAAGATTTATATATTTTTATTTTATGTATCTGAGTGTTTGCCTACATGTATGTATGTGTGTGGGCCTGGTACCCACAGAAACCAAAATAGAGTGCCATGTCCCTTGGAACTGGAATTACAGATGGCTGTGAGCCACCATGTGAGTACTGGAAACCAAATCTTGGTCCTCTGCAAGAGCAGCCAGTGCTCTTAATCTGAGCCATCTCTCCAGCCCCCATATTTACTTTTTTTTTTTTTTTGGTCTTTTTGAGACAGGGTCACCCTGTAGACTCAGCTGGCCTGGATTCACTATGGAGACCAGGCTGGCCTCGAACTCAGAGATCCTCCTACCTCTGCCTCCCAAGTGCTGGGGTTAAAGGCATGAGCCACCATGCCTGGCTGTATTTACTTTTATACACAACTGGTAGGAGTAAATTGATCCTTCAGTATGAAGTTTCCTCAAAAATAAATAAATAAATAAAAATAAAACTATCATAATATAATCCAACTATACAACTCCTGGGTGTAAACCTGGACTCCAAGGCAACACACCACAGGGATACTTGGCATTTTTATGCAGCACTATTCGCAATAGGCAAGTTATGGAATCAGCCTAAGTATCCACCAACAGATGAGTGGATAAAGAACATACGGCATATATACACAATGGAATTCTATTTATCCTCAGAGAAGAACAAAATTTTGTTTATTGGGAAATGGGTGCAATTGGAAATCATTGTATTAAGCAAAATAAGCCAGACTCGGAAAGAAAAATATATTTTCTCTCACTTGTGGAATCTAGATTGTATAGAGAGACACATAAAACTGTGTGTATTTGTGTGTGTCTGTTTCTCTCTCTTTGTGTATGTGTGTGTGTGTGTATGTGTGTGTGTGTGTATGTGTGTGTGTGTGTATGTGTGTGTGTGTGTATGTGCATGTGTTAGATGCTTAAGATATAAATGGTTAATTCAAGGTGTAAATAGAGTGCTAGAGGATGAATGAGCTTCGACATCCAGCTCAGTCCATCCTGCCCCATTGATGTGTTGTCTGCACAGAGATCTGAACAGACGCAACTGTTGCTGTTGGAGCCTTGGCTCCCTGGAGATGAGCTGTAGGTACAGGTGCTTCCTTGTGTTTACTCTGTGGAAAAGTAACGGGGTAATGTGCCTAGTGGGTATGGTGGCCAGCTTTGGAAGAACTTGAGCAGTACACTGGGATCGGACCAGAAAGAAAGATCTCAGCTACCTTGGCACTCTGGGGGAGGGGGAAACAAGTTAAGGCAGGGCCAGGGCTCCAGGAAGACCCAGGGTCTACCCCATGGGGCTTAGAGACTGAATGTGGGCCTGCCACAGCATCCGGAACAGCCCCTAGGGACGGGTACAACACTCATGTGATGAGATACAAGACTGATCTGTTGGGCGAATGAATGGAAGGTTTGCATACAGCACAAGCCCTTTTTTTTTTTACAAGCCTCCTCCATAATACCCCCATTCAGATCAGGCTGAGGATGCTGAATGATGCCACTGAAGGCAGATTTCCTCTCTCTCAGTACAGAGTCGGTGTAGCTCTCTGAGTTAGTCAACATAAAACAGACTAGACTCAGTGGCTAAGATTTGGATGGTCCTTTTATAAGGCCACTTCCTGACTGGGAAGCTTTCATAATTGCCCAAACATTTCCATTTGGCCTATAGAATGCAGGGGAGCCTATGGTGTAAGGCTTCTAGAACCTTCCCACAGTGTGTCCACTTCAGCAATGCCTACCTGAGCTCAGTGCCACATGTGCTCTGCCACTTCTCTGCTTGTAGTTTTCCCTAATATAAATTCTAATCCATGGCGGGTGACTTGTAGTGATGCCTATGCCCCATGTTCTTGACAACTGGCTCCATTCAGACCCTCCCTGAACCCAGAAAGCTGTCTTGAGGACAGCTCCCAAGGCCACAGAGGACTTGAGGCAAGAAGGAAAGATACAAGGAGAGAACAAAACTGAGGAAATGTAAGTTATAGAGAAGACAAAGTAGAGTGTTTGGGAAAGACTTGCAGGGTTTAGCATTCATTCTTGATCATGGCTGCTTCTTTCAGGAGCTGGCCAAAGATGGGCAAAAAAAAGGAAAAAGAAGAGGAGTAAGAAGAAGAGGAGGAGGAGGAGGAGGAGGAGGAACAGGAGGAACAGGAGGAGGAGGAGAAAGAGGAAGAGGAGAAAGACGAGGAGGAGGAGGAGGAATAGACAGAGGAGGAGGAAAGAGAGAGGAGGAGGAGAAGGAGGAAACAATACTGCTACTCAGAGCAGTGGGATCAACAGAGTGCATGGAAAAGAGGGATTGGAATAGCTGAGAAGCTAAGTGGGGGGCAGTGAGGTCACCCAGAGATTGTTAGCTGTAAGCTGCTGCTGTAATCCACAGCAGGGAGGTTAGGGAAGAGCTGCCTGGTGAGAAAGAGAACTACAGAAGTGTTCCAGTGTGCCCTGGGGTGGGAAGCAGTGTCTAGTAGGAGCTGTGATGAACCCTGAGACATGTAGCAAGTCCCCATCCTCATCCTCCAGTGTCTCCCACTGACTGGGAGACAGCAGTCAGCTAGCTCCAGCAGGTAGCTAGCCCCAGCTGGCCTAGAACTAGCTATGTAGACCAGGCTGGACTTGATCTCACAGGGATCCACCTGCTTCTGTCTCCAGAGTGCTGGGGCTAAAGACTTGCACTACCACGCCCAGCAGGTGTCTTCTTTAAGCAGCAGATCCTTGTCCCAACATTAACTCTAAAGGATCAGAGACGTCTCCAACCCCCAAAGTGGTCCTAAATCTGGGCAGTCTAAAGATGACTCAGTTGAGTTTGAATATCATGTGACATTCTGATTCCTGATGACAGGCACTCTATTCTACACTAACTCTTGAGCCCCACACAGGGAAATGGATCATGGCCCGGCTTTCCTGGGTGCATGGCGCCTAAGACAATGGTTGAATTTGTAAGGGATCAAACTCTGGTCCTCATGCTTTTATGGCGTATGTTTTACAGACAGAGTGATCTCCCCAGGCCCTTTTATCTCAATCTTAACCACTAATATTAACTCTCAGATCACACATTATACTTCACACAGTAATGTTGAGTGTGTGTGTGTGTGTGTGTGTGTGTGTGTGTGTGTGTGTGTATCAGAATGGCTACCATAGAGTTAAATAGGCTACAGAGTTCAATGAAGCAGGTGTGACTGCAGGTGGTCACATAAGATATTAAGGATCAAGCAGAGCCAAGCTGGCTCAGGGCAGAGTTGGTTCAAGGCAAGTCTAGGCAAGGTGCAGGACCAGTCCTGACAAATGACGATTTGAGTGAACTGGGCCAAGCAAGGGGATCCGGCTGAGTGGACGGCCCTGGGGTCAGATAATTTCCTGTCAGCCCCATGATGCATGCACTGGGTGAGCTGATGACAAGTCAGTGGGTGCCACAGTCTCCTAGTGTCAGATGTCCCTTCTTTTAAATGATCTTGGTGAGGGATTATGTCATTCATTGGTCTGGTGTGGTAAATAAATTCACGGGCCTGGTTTTCCTAACACGGTTTTGGTATGCCCATGTGCCCATGTATTCCTGATCTATTTTTGAGAAGTTCAGAGGTCCTTACAGAAATATGTATTCACCATCTGGTGCTTCATGGTTCATCTTGGACAGGTAGGAGTTGTTTACCTGTACAAACAAAACTTAAAGTTCTCTGTCTCAACATTTACTTTCAAAATGAAGCCTACCACTGCTGTTAAAATGGAGTCCCTCAGGACAAGATACATCCTGAAAGGCACTGCTCTACACAGTATGGAGTAGCCTCAAGCATGACAACAACCTGATCTCCACAAGCATGAGGGAAGTCAGATGAAGAGCCCAGAGATTAGGAAACCTAAATCTTCTATCGGTAAACTAGCCTGACATTGCCTTGGAAGAAACACTGCCTTCCATACCCATGAGCAAGCCTGCTTTTCTACAAATTGTTATTCAATATCCCTGAAGGTGTTTATTATGCAAATAGCCTTGAAAAGATTGAAACAAAGGCAGTCAGTGCCTCTGCTCTCAAGAAGTTCAGAAATGAGGCCCATGAAAAATGGTCTCCCAACAATTTGTATCTCCTCTTTCTATATTATCTTGATTTCTGGTGAATTTCATCTGAGATCACTCTATAGTGACTAACAGATGTCAGCACCAAATTCATTTAGCTTTGATTCATGCACCATTTAATTAAGTCAAATATGGACAGGACGTCAAGCAGCAGGATGAAGCAGTAAAGACAGCAGCCATGTACCCAAGGCCTTTGAGCCAACCAGCAGAACAAACCCTATCAATATCAAGGTCAGCCCTACAGAGCCATCTGGCTTCAGTCTCTGTTTCAACCTTTCCTCCTGGCCAGAGAAATTGACCATGGCAGGATGTCCTAACAATTGCACAGCCTCTGTCTTGGCCTGCAAGGAGGAAGTTCTACCATCTGTAAAGACTGGTCAGTGAGTTAGACTGCCCCAAATATTTTCTAGAGTCAAAGTCATATTGTATTATATCACTTCAACCCAGGCCAGGAACAAAGTTCACACTGTTGACAAATGCCATTTTATTCTATCTTATTATTATAATTCATGCATTTCCCCAGGTAAATCTTATGTGCACCTTTGCTGTAATTATCCAGCTATTTTAGCACATTTGTTATCTTATGTTTACATTTAAACTTTTTAATTTTGTTTATTTTTATTTTGTGTGTATGAGTGTTTTACCTGCATGTATGTAAGGGCACATGTCATGCACTGCCCTCAGCGGCCAGAAGAGGGCATTGGAGTCCCTGGAACTGGAGTTACAGAGGGTTGCTAGTGCCATGTTGGTGTTGGGAACTGAACCCTGGTCTCCTGCAAGAGCAGCCAGTGCTCTTAACTGCCGAGCCATCTCTCCAGCCTATTATGTTTACTTTTGTTTGTTCATTTTCTTTCATTTTGGCTGGATTGTTTGAGACAGGGTCTTGCCATTGTAGCCCAGGCTAGTCTCAAAATCAGGCTTTTCCCGTCCCAGTCTCCTGAGTACTGGGGTTAACAAGCATAGGCCACCATGCCTGGCTCTTTTTTAAAAAAATATTTTTTATTTACTATTTTTGTTTTATGAGTTTATTGCCTGCATGTATGTGAATGCACCCGTGTTGTACAGTGCCGCAGAAGTCAGAAGAGGGCATTGGGTTCCCCTGGAACTGGAGTTAAGGATGGTTCATAGCCACCATGTGGGTGCTGGGAATCGAACCCAGGTCTTCTGCAAGAGCAGTCAGTGCTCTTAACCACTGAGCCATCTTTCTAGCCCCCTGGCTCTTTTAAAAAAAACTATTTATTATTTATTATTTATTAATTTATTTTATGTGTATGAGTATTTTTCCTGCCCAGTGTCCCTGGATACCACAGGGGGCATCAGACACCCTGAAACTGGAGTTACAGATGGTTGTGAGCCTCTATGTGAGTGCTGGGAACCAAATGGGGTCCTCTGCAAGAGCAGCCAGTGCTCTTATCTCCTGAGACATCTCTCCAGTCCCCATACCTGGCTCTTATGTTTACTTTTGATTTATTTTATTTTGATGTGAAAAATGATTGATGAAACAGACATGTTTATTGCAGGGACTTTTGTCTTTTTTTAAATTTTATTTCATACATGTATGCCATGCATACTCATGACTCTTACCACCACGCCCCTCTCTAGCACCCCTGTCCATCCTCCCTTCTCCCCATAAATCGCTCTCTCACATTCATGTTTACTCATTTGTTTTGTGACCCACTGAGGTTAAGCGGGGCTGTTTGTGTGACTGTGGGTTTGGAGCTATCCACTGGAGCCTGATGGGCTCAGTGGTGGATATACAACTAAAGACAGTGACTCCCCATCTACCAGAATCCATCAATGGCCAACATTTTGGTGGTAAAAGGTAGAGAGACCTGTGAGCCATTCCCATATATTTTGTTAAGTTTAATCTCAAGATATTTCAGACACATAGCTGGTGTGGCAGCATAATTATGTACTTGTTCTACAGTAAACGGCTGTGGATGGAGAAATTGCTCAGCAGTTAGTGCTTGCTGTTCCTGAGAGGACCTGAGTTTGGTTGCCAGCACCCATGTTGGGTGGCTCACAACTGCCTGCAACTCTAGCTTCAGGGGATTTGACATCCTCTTCTGGCCTTCAGGGGCACGGACACACACGTGCAGCATACACATAAATAAAAATAAGAAAATAATCCTTTTATATATTTTAAAGAATATTTTACCTATTATTTTTATTTTATGAGTATGAGTATATCATCTGCATGTGTGTAAATGTACCTATGTCATGCAAAAGCCCATGGTCAGAAGAGGGCATTGAATCTCCCGGAACTGGAGTCATAGATGATTGTTAGCTGACGAGTGGGTGCTAAGAATTGAACCCCAGTCCTCTGCATGAGCAGCCAGTGCTCTTAACCGCTGCCTGCCATCTCTTCAGTGCCAGAAAATAAATCTTTTAAAAAGTAGTAAACAGGTAGACACAGTAACAAAGGCCTTTAATCCCAACTCTTGGGAAGCAGAGGCAGGTGGATCTCTGTGTGATTGAGACCCATATGATTGACACAGTGAGTTCCAGGCCAGGTGGAACTACAGGGAGACCCGTTTCATTAGTTCTAATAATTTTCTCATTTTTGTCTTTATTATCAACAGAGATAATATTTGTTTTCTCCATCACATTCTTTTCATTCTGACATCTAGATTAAATTGGCATTAAATAAGTAGAATGAGGGTTGGCAAGAGGGTTAAGCAAGTTAGGCACTTGCCACCAAGTCAATGACCTGAGTTCAATCCCCAGAACTCACATGGTAAAGAGAGTTGTCTTATGACCACCACATGCACACTCGCACATGCAAAATAAACAAGTGTAAAAAGAGATTCAAAATAATGAACGAAAGTAGATTTATCCATCTCCTTCCTTGTTCTGCCTTTCTTTAAAAATGTTTAAAATTTTTATTTTAGGGGCTGGAGAGATGGCTCAGTGGTTAAGAGCGCTGACTGCTCTTGCAGAGGACCAGGGTTTGATTCCCAACACCCACATGGTGGCTACAAACCGTCCTTAACTCCAGTTCCAGGGGAATTTGAAGCCCTCTTCTGACCTCCATGGCGTTGCACGACACAGGTGCACTCACATTCATGCAGGCAATACACTCATACACATAAAATAAAAATAATAGGTAAATTTTTTAAAATTTATTTTATGTGTTCTGCCTGCATGCATGTAAGTGCACCACATGGGTACCTAGGGCCTGTAGGAGGTAAGAAGAGGGCATCAGATCCCCTGAAACTAGAGTTAATGACAGTTGTTAGCTGCCATATGGGTGCTGGGAATGGAACCTGGGTCCTCTGCAAGGCCGGCCAGTGCTCCTAACTGCTGAGTCATCCATCTCTCCGGCCCCTGTTCTGCCTCTTGTAGAGCAATTCCCACATTTTTCTTAGCTTCAAACATTTGTTTGTTTGTTGTTTGTTTGTTTGTTTGTTTGGTCTTTTTGAAACAGGGTCTCCCTGTAGTCCCAGCTGGCCTGGAACTTACTAGGTGGACCAGGCTGGCCTTGATGAACTCATAGAGATCTGCCTGCCCCTGCCACCCAAGTGCTGGGATTAAAGGCCTGTGCCACCACGCCTGGCCAAATAGAGGAATTTTTAACCCCATCAAAGTGAATAAAAATCTGTCATTTGTCCAATATTTATCCAGGCAAGGGTAGGACATTACCACAGAAGGACTCTGTGGAAATGGGGGGAACTGGGGTTGTTTCAGTTTTATGTACTGAATCTGTTCTATTCAATATGTTAGTTTTCTTTTTTAAAATATTTTATTTATTATTTTTATTTTATGTGTATGTGTATATTGCCTGCATGTAGGTATGAGCACCCGTGTCATGCAATGGCCTCAGAGGACAGAAAAGGCTGTCCGATCCCCTGGAACTGGAGTTATGGACAATTGTTAGCTGCCATGTGGGTGCTGGGATTCGAACCTGGGCCTTCTGCAAGAACAGCCAGTATTCTTAACCACTGAGCCATCTCTTCAGCCCCTCAATATGCTAGTTTTCTAGTTTCACAGTAGAATGAACTATGTTGCCAGGTGACTAAACTTAGTCTTTCTAAATTGACTCAGGTTGCCTGTGAGAATATTAGTTCCCAGTGTTAGGGTATAATAAAGACCCAATTGAGTGCTGAGTGCAGTACCTGACCCTTGGTATATTAGCTAGTTTTCTGTTGCTGTGATAAAACACCAAGACCAAAAGTAACTTATAGATGAAAGTGGTTCTTTGTGCTTACAGGTTCAGAGGGAGAAGTGTCCATCATGGCCAGGCAGCATGGCAGCATGGGGGCAGGAGCAGGAAGCTGAGAGTTCATATCTTGAACAAAAACCTGAAGCGGAGAGAGGGAACTGGAAATGAGGTCAGGCTATGCGCTCTCAAACTGGCATTGCTTCCTCCAGCAAGGCTCTGCCTCCATAACCTTCCGAAACAGCATCACCCACTGGGGACCAAGTCTTCAAATACATGAGCCTCTGGGGGACATTTCTCATTCATACCACCACATTTGGTAAGCTTGTAATAAGGCATTCTTATTATTCTTACCATCAACATCATTATCACAGAAGCCAGAATATTGTGCAGCTTTCAGTATAAGCAGGAACACTGAAGAATTAGTTGGTATTTGTCTGTAAAATCTGTAAAGCTAATATTTGAATTTATTTATTTATTTTGGTTTTTGGAGACAAAACCAGCTTGCCTAGAGCTTACTATGTAGACCAGGCTGTCTGCCTGCCTGTCTCTACATTTCAAGTGCTGGGATTAAAGATGTATACCACCACACCCAGCTATTTACTTTTATGTGCATGAGTGCTTTGCCTGCATGTATATAAATGTACCATGTGCATGCAATGCCTGTAGAGGCCAGAAGAAGGCATCAAATCCCTTGGAACTGGAGTTATGGCTAGTTGTGGGTATTGGGAACCAAACCTGAGTCTTCTTTAAGAGCAGCAAGTGTTGTTTTTTTATTATTTTTTATTTTTATTTTATGTGTATGCATGTATTGCCTGCATGTAGGTAAGTGCACCCGTGTCATGCAATGCCCACGGAGGTCAGAAGAGGCTGTTGGATCCCCTGGGACCAGAGTTACAGACAGTTATTAGCTGCCATTTGGGTGCTGGGATTCCAACCCAGGTCTTCTGCAAGAACAACCAGTGTTCTTAACTGCTGAGCCATCTCTCCAGCCCCTGAAGCTAATATATGAATTTAGTTTCTTCGCATGTTCTTGATTTTTTTTCCAGTTTCTACTATTTTTTTT
>NW_008329037.1:555488-620340 GCF_000622305.1 Nannospalax galili
TACTGTGGTGCGTGTGTGTGTGTGTGTGTGTGTGTGTGTGTGCGTGCGTGCGTGCACCATGGCATATGAGTGGAGTTGAGGGGATAACCTACTAGAGTCAGTTCTCTCCTTCATCCATGTGGGCCCTGGGAATTGAACTCAGGTTGTCATGTTTGATGACAAGCACTTTACCCACTGAGCAATCTTGCCAACTCTGTACTAAGTTTTTCCAAGTCTTCTTTATCTATGGCTTTCTAGTTTTTATCATGGAATCATGAAGCCAGCAACATTTTTATTCATGACCTTCCAGTTAAATATGGCTGTTCAGGCTTAGGTTATTTTCTTTGATATGCTCCTCACCAACTTCTTGTCAATACTTCACTGTTCCACGAACTAAAGATCAATTTTCAAAAGTAACCTAGGATGCTCAGGTGTGCTGAGATGTAAGGACCCATCATGAAGTCCAGTGGGACAGTGATAAACCTTGTCTTTATTTTTAAGCAGAACTCAGAAATTTGGAGCCTTCATGAGCCTCTTTTCCATTCACAGTAGGGCTTTTCCCAAAAACACAGTAGTTATTGTCCATTCAGTAATATTATGATTCACTAATTTCATTGCATTGCCTATAGTGTAATGTGTTAAATTCTGTCACTGGAAATAAGCTTGAAATCCATTGATAGATACTTATTTCCACTGTCATGTCTCCAGGAATTAGAAAAACAAACTATGTTTCAGCATTGGTACTGTCCACTGAACAGATCATCAGAAGCTCTCTTCTGTACCCAACATGTCCCCAGGACTTCACATCTGCCATGCCCACCACAATGATGGAGAATCCTTGATAAGGGCTCTGGTAAGACTCTCAGGATAGGGTCTGGCCAGTCCCAGGTTCACTGTGGAGAAGTTGAAGAAGACCATGGACAACATCAGAGAAGTCACTGCAGTATTGTCCTCCCAGACAGGGACACAAATCCCCATGAGTAAAGAAGAGGGTGGTGTGTGAAGGGGCAGAGATTTTTGTTTCAACACAGGTCTATCAACAAGTCGGTATGTGAGAGCTGCCCTTCAAGGGAGCAGGGGTTATAGAAGACAACAAAGGAGGCCTGGCCCCTGTGAAGGTAGAGAAATAATTTTCCATCTGCAATGAAAAATCCAAGAAAGGTTCAGCAGGTAAGAACTGAACTTCCTTAATTAAAGCCAAGACTTCATTATTTTCTGATTTCATATGTCCTCATTCTAGGAGGAAAACCTTAAGCAGACTTTGGGTCTTTGAGTATTAATATCAGCTGAAATCCTCTGTTAAATAGCTCTCAAAATTCATGGAAGCTCTCCTCACCACAGTTTATAGCCACATAAGAAAATGACCATGTGTCCCTTTGAGAATAAATAACTTGAACAATCACTACTCTACATGCCTACTGGGGTGTACAGAATTCTTCATAAGGATTCACTCACCTCTTCAGTTGATGGGAGTTGGATATAAAAAAAAGCAGACATCTAAAAACACATTGCTCATAGCCTACCCTCTGGGGTCTTTGAGTGTTAAATCCCATGTTTCAAGATATAGTGGAGAGATGCCACATTATGGCAGTGCCAGAACAAAGACTGCCTGACTGCTTAGCATATGTTAGAACCACGAGTGAGCCCGATCTGTCCTGAGAACTAGTTACTTTTGATTTCTCTCAGAACTGTCTTCCCAAACAAAGGGCTTGCTCTCTATTTATAGAAACAATATACACAACAGGACATGGGGAAAAATGAAGAATTTGTCTTATCAGAGGATTTTCCCTTTCTTTTATATATATATTTTTTATTGAGGTTTTGTGCATTTCATATAATAGATCTTAAAGAAGAGGATTTTCCCTTTCTGACCCCCTACTGACCCAGAACAGCATCTACAACCACAAACAGCTGTTATCAATCTAATCCCACTGCTATTTGCAACACAAATGGGATAATTCATTGTTTTCCAAAGATATTCAATGCTTTCAGTGCTGATATTTTCACAGCACACACACACAGACACACACACACACACACACATTATTCCATATCAGGGGCAAGGAAGGATTATGGGGGATTAAAGCTATATGTTTAGTTTATAAATAGGAGCTGAGACAATGTTAAATGATCTCTAAACATAAGATTAACTTTGGTTATAAGGTTAGGTAAGATTCCCAGAACTCACTCCCAAGACAGTGGTTCCTAGACAATGAATTCCTTATCCAATCTCCATTGCTACCACCGTCTTGATCAAGCACACTCAGCTCTCACATTGGTTTTAGTACATTGACTTTTTCAAGGAATTGGCCTGTTTCATCTAGGTTACCAAATTCATGAGTATAGTATTCCCCCCAACTTCCTCCTCCTCTTTGTCTTCTTTTGAATGCTTAGCCCAGGCTGGCCTCAAACTGCTATGGAGCCAAGGATGACCTTGAGCTTCTGATTCTTTTGTCTCTTCTTCCCAAGTGCTGGGATCACAGGCCTGTACTGCCATATCCAGGTTTTTTGCGTGTGTGTGATGCTGAGGATCAAATCCAGTGCCTCACACCTGCATGCTAGGCAAGTACTCTACCAACTAAGCCTCATCCCCAACCCCTGTTTGTTTTTTGTTTTTTTTAATTTTTTTTCTTTTGTTTGGTTTGGTGTGTCTTGTTTGTTTGTTTGGTTTTGGTTTGGGGATTTTGTTTTTTGTTTGTTTGAGACAGAATCTCACTACGTAGTCCAGGATAGCCTCAAATTCGCAATCTTCTTTCCCAACCTTCTCAGTACTGGGATGACACACAAGTGTCACTACACCTGCCTCTAGTATTTGTTTCTTGACCTCTTAATGTTCATGTGTTGTGTAGTGATGTCCTTTCTTCCATTTCTGATATTAATAATTCATGTTTTCTCACCATTTTTCTTTCTTTTTTATACAGTGTCTCTAGTTCAGGCTGGCCTCAAACGCCCTATGTGGCAGAGGACGACCTTGAATTTCTTATCCTTCTGCCTCCATCTCCCAAGTGCTTCGATTGTATGTGTGTGCCAGCACACCTGGATTTATGCAGTGCTCGGGATTGAACCCAGGGCTTTGTGCACGCTACATTAGCACTCTGCTGACTGAACTACACCCCTAGCCTACAGTTTAAAATGTGTAGCGAAATTAAAGCCTCTTGCTTCTGTGGCTGTGTACCATTTAAACTACTATCGACCACAAAACACAAAGGAATGATTTCAGTGTTGTGAGTTTTCAGGGCTGTTATGGTTTGGATGTAAAATAATCCTCCACAGGCTCACGTTTGAACACTTGATCCCTATCTAGTGGGAAGTTGTGGAATCTAATTGAAAGAAGGGGGTCCCTGGAGGAGTAGGCCTTGAGAATGACAGCCCAGTCCCACTTCTGGACCCAGTCTCCCTGTTTCCTGGTCTGTCCAGATGTGAGCAAGCAACCTCCTTCTCCTACCACCACAGCCACTCCTGTTGCCTTCCCACCACGGTGGACCACATGTCCTCAAACTCTGAGTCAAAATAAACTTCTCTTCCCTTAAGTTACTTTTGGTCAGGTATTTGGTCACAGCAATAAGAAAAGTAACTAGCAGAGGAACTGAAAAGAAGCAAGAAATCAAAGGTGCAACTGGATGTTAGATAAGGAGGCAGTGAGAGCAAGACTTGGTTTGATATAGACAGGTGCTGAAACACATTTCATATGTCAGGTAACCAGTCTCTGCCACCACAGCAGGGACTTGGCTCCAAGAAGAGTCAGGGGAACAAAGAGAACTCCTTATTTTTATACCTTTCCCTGCAAGGGGGTGGGTGCTCTAAGGCAATATGTGGCTTTGCTAGGTAATATGATAATATGTGACTTGGAGGCCCTAGGGCTGGGAGGCGCTTACATAAGGAGAATGGCCATAACTCAAGGCCAGTCCCTTGCCTGTAGCTGTGGAGGTCAGGGAGAGAACCTTGTTAGCACACTGGTGCTGGAGAGAGAGGGGCGGGGGGGTTATAGCAAGAACAGAATCACATAGTTTGAGAATATGTTAAAAAATTGTAATAAGACCAGGAAGATGGCTCCACAGGTAAAGGCACTGACTGAACAAGCCTAACAACCTGAGTTTGATCCCCAGAACCACCATAAAAAGCCCAATGTGGTTACCTGCTTTCACAGGTGGAAAGTGAGAACTGATTCCTGAAAGTTGTTCTATGACTCCCATATATGTGCATGTGTATGCATACATGTGTATGCATACACATACATGCAAAATAAATAACAAATAAATAAATTTGTGGTGTTGGGAAGGTTAAGTAATTAAGAGCACTTGTTGCTCTTCCAGAGGACCTGAGTTTGATTCTCAGCACCCATAGGAGGCAGCTCACAACCAACTATAAACCTAGCTCCAGGGGATCCAATACCCACTTCAGGCTTCCACAGGCACACACACATCACACACACATTAATTTTTTAATTGTAAGAAATTTCACTATAATTAGAACATTTTAAAAAAGCAAGTGTGTTACTGAGCCTGGTCTTTGAGAGTCTTTCTTACTTTAACTTTGCCAAGCCTCTCCTCCCCTCATTTTAGCATTCTGGAGAAACCAAGCCCTTCTACCTCTAGACTTTTGCCCCTGCCCTTCCTTCTGACAGACGTGCCATTCTTCTCTCTGGAAAATTTATTCTTCAAAATCCAGTTCTGAGTCAGATATGGTGACAGACACCAATAATCAGAACACTTGGGAAGCCGAGGCAGGACAATGAATAGTTTAAGGTCATCTCAGCTATACAGCAAGTTCAGGGTCAGCCTGGGTTATGTGAAACCCAATCTTAACATCTCCAGCCCCAATAAATAAATCAAAACATAAAATAAAGATGCAGTTCTGTGGTGTCCTAGGTCAGAACCCTGCATCCTTCAGCCCTGAAGGCACAATCTGGGCATGTTCTCCAGACCCTTCTCCAGCAGGACCCAGTATAAGAGGATCTTACGGCCATTCAATTCACCATGGCCACCTATCCTTGGAGGCACTGACAAGGCTTACTATGTAAGTAATCAGCCCAGTCCTAGTCATATGTTGTCAGTACAAGTGTCTCTAGGGATACCTGGAGCCTGGAACTGCCTACTGGCTACATTTGAATGAAATGTACAAAGCAATGGTTAACAGAGTCCTGTGCGAGTGTCCCATAAACAGAGGCACTGTCCACAGTAGTACAGACCGATGCTTGTACCCAGTTGTGGTTATCTTCTTTTGGTTTCTGACGGAGAGCCTAGGGTCACCTGTATGACCAGTAGGGTATTAAAAATCTCTTTTATGAAACAGAGGCTCCCTATAGCCAACCTATCTCTGTCATGCCTTGATGACTTTCTCTCTCTCTCTCTCTCTCTCTCTCTCTCTCTCTCTCCTCTCCTCTCCTCTCCGTCCCCTCCCCTACTGTCCTCTCCCTAACCCTGTACTTAGAAGATCAGGAGAATCCTAGATCATAGCAACTTTGTGATCAGGAAGTCCTTGTCTTGGAAGGCAGGCCTTGGAGCAATAGGCCAAAGACCTGGGTAAGAGGTGGCAGGACTTTTGTCTCCCATCAGTTGTCCTTGCTCCCACATAGACCTGAACCCAGGACTACACATACCCAGTGCTCTCTCTGCACCATGTACTCCAGCCCCAGGCTGCTACCCTGTGGTCTCTAAGGCCTACAGGTGTAGAGAGCACCCAGCTCCTGGAGACAAAGGAAAAGCTGTGGGCAGACTGGCCACTGAGGTCCTTTCATGATGGTAGAGCGAGGGAAGATGTCATAACCACAGTGGAGAATCAGGACATGATTCATCCATTCCAGCCACCAACAGCCTCCTCCAGGGGCACCCCAGGTTTCTTGGCTAGCTCTATCTCCATACTACCCAACCAGATCCTGAGGTTGTTCTGGGCTCAGGGGCTGAGGAGGCAGCCAGAGTTACACAGCCTTATTGCTCAGTGCCCGTTTCCTCAGAATTCCTGCCTCTATGAAAAGCCACACATCCTGTCTACTTCTGGCTTACTTCTGTCTCTCTCCTAGTCCTGAGTTGAGAGATTTCCCACCCAGCAAATCCAGGTGTAGACATGAGGAAAGTCGACCCTCCAGACACTCCTTGCCCTCTTCTCCCACAGACACCAGGGTGGAGAGTCTGAAAATCATTTCCAGTCTCCAGAGGTGCTACCCTGCCCACCTCCTCTCTTATTCTCGGCACTACAGAAGCCAGGAGATCTGATTTCCAATGGAAAGTCCACTGGGAGATGGGCTGGAGTCCTTGTCACTTTGCTTTCTTGTTCTCTCTCGTTGATTGTATTCCACTCTAAACTGGAAAGAAGGTCCTTGAGGGGACAGAAACATTGCTTCCAATCTCAGGTCGCCATCAGTAGTGCTCTAGGCTGTCACAATGAATTCTTCCCTCTAGCCCCAGAGATGCACCACACTGTGAGTCCTGGCTGCTCTGGGACTCCTTTGCTGTTATTGATCTTTGTGCATGACAAAGGGGGCAGATGGAGGGCCACGGAAGAGGCTGAAGAGCAGGAGCCAGGCAGAGGACACAAGTACAGGGGCTGGGGGTAGAGGAGGGGCCCCAGGGGCTCTAGAAACATTAAAACAGGTAGGAAGAGTGTCCAGAACAAGAACAGAAGATAGGAGTCATGAAGAGTGGACAGAGGGATCCGGGGGACCCTAAGGCAAACCCTGCATCAAGGTAGAGGCTGGATTTGATTCCGGGTGCTCTGGAAAGCTGTTGGATAGTTTCCCAAAGCCTCTTCATGCTGCTGTGTGGACAGCTGTCTGCAGTGGGGACAGGGAGGGCCACAGGAGGATGAGGAAAGGCTAGGGTCCATTTGAGAGAGACCATGGCCTAGATAAGGTATGCCCTTGGTCATGGAGAGAAGCAGATGCACTCGAGACCTAGGCCAGCACAGAGCTGGGGAGGGCAGGGAGGAAACCAAGCTCTCAGGACTGTCGGGTGCTCTCCAGGCCTGATCAGGGATTCTCGAGGTAGAATGGAGGGTGATGTCCAATCTGTTTGGAAACCAGGAGTGGTAAATGGACTATGGCTCTGTGTGGTGTCCTGGGAACCTTGTGTATCTCCATGTAGGCCACCTATACAAGGTTCCACTACAGTCTGGACCAGTGCTTTACCATTCCCCCTGGAGTAAGGGAAGAGATGCTGAGTTAAGAAACCACTATAAGCTCTTAGCATCCACATTCCTAGTTTTGGTTGTGGGCAGGGCTTTCTAATACATATATACACACCATCACCATCACCACTACCACACCCACCACCATCACCAGTCCCCCACCACTGCTGTTGTTACCACTACTACCACCCCACCATCACCACCACCACCATTAACACCACAATCATTACAATGATCACCACCACCACCACCACCACTTAAGGTTTAGTTGCAGGCTACAAATTTTCCTGGTTATAATTTGGAGGTTAGGTAACCCATACCCATACTATGGCCTGGTCCCTCAAGTTCAGTCATACGGTGGGACTAGGGCCTTGGAAGCTGACGTCATGCTCACCTTGTGCTGTCTTTGTAAATGACAAACTGTCTGAGTCCACACAGAGTCACTTTTTCTTTGTTGGCTGGGTCCACAGAGACGTGCCAAGTCTACCAACAGCTATAGTAGTGTTAGCCACCACCCTTGTCACGTGGGCACTGTGCTGGACAAACTGGCACCAGTGCAGTTGCAATGCCTTTTTGGAAAAAAGAGAAGAGGCCACACCAACAGAAGAGGCCACACCAAGAGGCCTGCCAAGCTGATGGCTGAGAAAATCCTCCCAGGATTCCATGGGCTTGCCCCGTAGAGTGGGTGGGAGGAGGAGGGCAGAGTCCTCCCCAGGTCCCATCGATGGAGGAATGTTTGCAGGCTGCAGAGCAGAGCTGTAACCAGCCACACTGCCCTGCCTGAGATCCAGAGCTTCCCTGGGCTTTGAAGGATCTTCACTGAAAGCTGCTGAGGGTCCAGCAGAGGGAGGTAGCATCTGGGGCTGGAAAGAGAGCCGCTCAGCCCATCGCTACCCTGGTTGCAACGATTTCAAGTATCAGTCAGCTCCTGACTGCAAGGAAGTCCTCCCAGTGGGCAAGGCCATGGTGTGGACAGTGGGACAAGTGAATTCTGGAGAAGGCTCCTGGATTCCCTGGCCCAGCTGCATGATGGCAGGGAAGTACCTGCTGGTCTTCACAGGGTGTCTCTCTTCTTACTCCAGAGGAAATTGTACAGAACACAAGGTGAGGCTGGGAGTCACTACACTCACTAAAGGGCAGGTAGAGGCAGACATGATGGAAGGAACTTGTTGACAGTGTACACAGCATTCCCTCTCAGGCCTTAATGTCTTATGGAGCCTTCAAAAATCACCAGGGTCAGTGATAATTATGCAAACTAGACAACAGACAGCTGTCAGCACTCAGCCAACGTGCCCCCTTGTGTTTGGAGTGCAGCAACTGCCTAACTCATACTGCTCAGGACACTCAACTTAGGTAACTGAGCATAGGAAGATACTTGAGAGATCAGCTTTCCACATATTGTGACTTCCAGGCATCCTTATTAAGAGGAGGCTGCAGGGGAAACCCAATAAGGTAGGTTTCCGGGTACAGCCATTCCAGGGTGAGGTCTGAAGAACACTTTAGGTTCTCTGCAGACTTCAACACAGCAAGTTCCCCAAGGGTGCCCAGGCCTGATTCACAGATCAGCTATATCAAAAGGCCTACCAAGACTGCAGTCACAGACCAAAACTATATTGTAATCATCAACCTTACCCAGCTGTGAACCCTGTGAGCTACAATAACAACTGGCCTGGCAAGGAAGGCCCACTGGTGCAATAGTAGCATGAATGTTAAGGAAATAACCAACCACTTTCTGCTTAGATTTAAGGCCTGCTTCATAAGATGGAACCCACACCTGGCACCAGGGGATGGGCTCACACTGAAGAGCATTTGCAGAACACAAATTAGACTTTATAGGCCTTTAAAAAGTAATAATAGAGGAAATGAAGTCAGGGGGTAAGGGTGGAGATGGGGGAGGGAGTCTGAATATGATCAAAATACATTATATGAAATTTTCCAAAAAAATCAATTAAAAAAAACTATATCAAGGGGAAGAAAAACCTCTACCCTATGAGGAACAGTCTGTAATATTTGTCCTGGAAATGCTCCTTTCAGACACAACATACCAAGAAGCAGCCTGTAGTCAGTGGGCTGACAGTGTGGATAAGCACCTGATAATCAAGCCCAGATGATCCAGTCCCAACCCATGCAGAGACAAACATGACAGCTACAGATGGCACAGGCCTATCTTCTGTTCATGCCATGTAGGGATGCCATGGAAAAGGAGCCTTTGTCAATGAGCATCAATGGAGGCATCAAGCTGATCAATTCTGCACAGCTCAGGCAGCCACCTGTATATCTGATATACCTGTACACAGGCATAGCAATCTGTCTGTGCTCAGACTAGGCCAAAATCCAGCACAGGAGGCCCAGGAAGCCTGGTAAGTGTGCTGGAATGCCAGATCCACAACCATCGAGGAAGGACGGCATAGTCCAATACCGGCCAGCCATGGGAAACAGACTTGTTGACTCCTCAGTCTCCCAGCAGCGCAGTACTGTACACACCTTTTTCTAGAAATGACACAATTCTCATTTACAGAGTGAAGGGAAGTGTGTTTCTAATATTACTTCTTCTGAATACAAGGCTCTTGCCCCTCTCATAGCTAAGAGAACCATCAGTGGGCAGTTATCTGGGCATTTGTGAGCCATTTCATGCCGTCACCCACAGGCAGGAGGTACCATTAAAAGATGAAATGGGGAGTGGGATATGGGATGCTTATCAATAGTTGTTGTACAAACATGAGGACCTGAGTTCTCACCCCAGCATCCACTCAGAAAGCTGGGTATAGAAGGGCACACCTGTGATCTCAGCACTGGGATGACAGAGATAAGAGAGGGGTCTCTTGGGCTTTCTGACTAGCCAGTCTAGGTGAATTGGTGAGTTCAGGGTCAGGGAGAGACCCTGTCTCAAAAACAAAGGTGAAGTGTGATCAAGGAAGACACCTGACGTCAGCTCTGGCCCCCACATGTGTGCATACACACGTGTAAGTACACCCCTACATGTGTGTGTGCACACACATACATATATGGACATATAAAAAGCCTAATAAATAAAATAGACTATAATTTTGATCCCCAGAAAAGAAGCGTACAAATAAAACATTCAATCATAAGGCAGGAGGGGGACTCATATATCACTTAGATCGAAGAGACCTGAACTACATAGCTCAACTTCTAGTCTTCCCTCCCCAACTTCAGGCCTGTACCTCATCTATGAGATGGGGTACAGTTCTGGAGCCCTACAAAATCTGGGAAATTACAGGTATTGATGACAACAGTCATGAACTCTAAAGACTGTCCTACTTGCATGGCCCACCTGTCAACCATGGGAGGCGTTCTAGGATAGTTAGTCATCACCTATGAAAGAATCCACTTGAAGAAGCCATCACTGGGGTGGGTCTGGGACTGACTGCAGATGAGCCTTCTGAGGCACCAAATACAGGTGGCCACCTGATTTCTGTGAGAAACTGCCCACTTCCATTTGTCAGTCACCTTCCTTCCTCTCTATTGCCTCTCTATCACCTGTTGATTTTGTCTTAAGGATCTGCTACAGCCCTGGCTGCTATTGGAATCTCCCAGGACACAATTAAAACCCTGTGAACTCACAAGGACCAGAGATCCCAGTTTAGTGTTGAGTGAGGCCCAGCAGGAGGACGGGTAGCAAGGTTTTGTCACAGCTGAACTGTGTCACAGGCACTTAGAGCTACCTGGAAGGGCTGGGCAACAAGAACTAGAGGAGAATAGCTGAAGAGGATTGTTGCCCACAGTGGCTGCCATGTCCAGGGTACACACGGATATCTTTGCTCCATCAGTTTTGGCCTTCCTAGGACCTTCCTAGGAATTCCACAAGTTTCTGGCCGAACTCAATCAACTTCAGGCCCTTTGTTCATGCTGATACCTTTGGTGGATCCAGCCAGAGAAAGCCGCTCTTTGCTTCCTCTGGAGATGGCAGTGAAGGGAAACCACTGGCTCTGCCACACATTGCTCCATATCATCTGAGAGGCTCTGGAAGTGCTCTCTCTGAGGCTCCCAGGGGCCTTAGCCCAGCCTTGGATGTGTGTGGGCTTTTCTTAGCATCTCTCTCAGCCCTTTCCACACACGCTGAGACCTGTGTTGCTAAGGGGCACACCCAAAGCAGTGAACAGTGACACAGAGGGAGGGACTGTGATCAGACTTGTTTATGGCCCAGCTCATAGCAGCAGGTCCCAATGCAGAGTTGTGCCCCCACATAAAGACATCTTTATCCCCATGCTTCACCCCTGGACCACTTCAGAGCATATTCCTGTTTCTTGTTGTCACTCATTTTCTGTTGGGGCAGCAGAAGGCCCTGGAGTCACCTGGCCCAAACCCCTTAATGTGGGGAAGAGAAACTGAGTCCCAGCAAGGTTGAGGTCCTGCACTAAAACCATTATTGAGTTATGATCTGAGCTCCCAACCCTGAAGACTCCTGAGCCAGAGGTGCTCATCTGTCAGGGCCCAGGCTGGCCTTGAGTGTTCCAGCTGTGCCTCACACAGCAGGCCACAGAGGTCACAGGGAATGTCATTTATGGGCCGCCTGCAGTCTGTTATCTGTGAGGGAAGCAAAGTCAGGTAAATGACCCCTGTTGTTTACATCCCATGACTTCAGCAAGGGTAGGGCTGCCAGAGGCCACCCAGAAGCCTGGCATGGAGCTAAGGTTTTCTTGCCACAAGGGGTCATCCTCCCCAAGAGGCCAACTCCACCCTGAAGCCCAGCTGGGAAGAAGGCAGGTCCCCAGGAGAATACTCATGGGAAAAGGTCCCAATAAACCGACCCTTCTGTAGCTTGGGATTTCTGGCCAGGAGTGGAGAAAGAGAAATGAAATGAACAGTGCCATGAGAATTTCCATTTCAGCCCAAAGAACAGAATGAAACCAGACTTGGGGAAGGAAGGGCTCCAGAGCTCAGCCAGCCAGACAGGAAGCTCTTTGGGAGCCATAACCGCACCATCACATGACATACAGCCTTGAGACTTGATGGTTCTGGAGTAAGCCTCAGACAAAGGGAAGCCAGGGCTCCTCCTGACCCTAGGGTGCTGCTGCAGGGGACAGGATTATCGGAGCCTGGACCAGAGGCCATGGGAGAGCCATCAGCTTCAAGGTCACAGCTGCCAGCCCTCACCCTCACCTCAGTTCAAGCAGTGGCTAGGTATTTCCCTGCAACAAGCAAAACGTCATCTACTTTGAAAGCTGTCTGTGCAGCTTGCCCTGCCCTCGACCTAGGCAGCAGGGCACAGGTGGATGGTGCTCAGTCCCTGAAAGTCCATGGAAGTTCACGTGGTCCCTCAGCACTGTGCTTGGTCCAGGAGTGGCCGTGCTACCAGAGCTCCCTGGAGTCCCAGTGGCCAGGCAGATGGCGTAGCCTCATGTCTTCTTTTTGGATGTGCTCATAACAGGACTGGGGAGAGAGGCAAGGTTAGAGCTGTCTGGCAGGCCGGCTCCCAACTGTGCTCGTGGGCTAATGGCCCAAAGGCCATCGCACCCACCTCTCTGTGTACACAGTACATAGTTGGGACTTGCTGTGAGTCACTTTTAAGGGGAAATGGGGCTTCCCTCTGCTGCTTGGAGCTGCTGCCTGAGGGTTACGAGGCTGCCCTACCTTCTGAGCAAGGGCGATACCAGGGGTCTGTGAGGACCCTTTCTATGAAGACACACAAGGCTGAGATTTGAGCTCATGTCACCATGGTATCTGGAACAGCGAGAGCATTTCCTTCAGCTCACAGCACCCATCCCTCACCTCTAAGGCTGTGAGCAGGAAGTCATAGAGGCCTCCTGTGTGGATGGGGTTCATCATGTCACGGATGAGATGGATCTCAGCTCCTAGGTGCTGAATTCTGGAGAAAATACAAACAGCAAGACATAAAAAGGGGGCTATCATGGACAAGAACCTCATAGCTGGGGAAGAAACCCTCTAGGATATTTCCAGCTCTGCCCTGGGCACCCATGAGACCCTCTTCTTTCTGAGTTTCCACTCCCCCTCTGCCCAGCGGCAGGTGAGGGCAGACTAGGAAGGGGTTTTGCTGCAGCCCACCTATTTCCCTGCCTGGCTGGGACTCACCGAGCCCGAGACACCACATAGATAAGCAGGGGCAGTAGGTCATCCATAGGCAGTTTGTACTCCTGGCCCAGCACCCGAGACACTGTGGCCTCAACTTCCCTGTAGGTCTTCTCCAGCACCTCCAGCTTCTCCCGTGGGTCCACTGTGGTTCTGTAAGCAGGGTGAAGCTCTAGGTCAAGGCCTTGGGGCTCAGCCCTGGAAGGAGGGACAGCACTCCTGTGCCCCTTCAACACCCCCCTACCTCCGGTGGACACTCACATGATCTTCTGCAAGCACTCAGTGGCTGACAGGAAGCACTTGTCCCTGACCAGGGAGTACCTCTGTAAGGGGGAGTAGGGGAGTAAAGCAGGGGTCCCAGCTCTGACATGCTCTCATTCCCAGGGTCCCTTAACATGTACATTTGTCCTATCACTGACTTAAGTACAGTTCCAACCTGACAGCTGAGTGACCCAGAGCATGTCACAGGTCCACTATGGGCCTCATTTTATATATCTATAAAATGGAAAACTGGGCTCCAGGGGGTTGAGAAGATCAAGGTAGACAGACAATCACTGTAATAGCTGAGGTCACCAGGTGTCACCCAATTCCAAATGCTGAGGTCAGTGGTCCGTGGACCCAAGGGCCTTCTGAAACACAGGCTCCTGGGTTGACTTCCTGACTTTCTGACTCTACAGGTATAATATAAGGCTGGGGCTGGGGCTCAGTGTTAGAATGTTTGCTTAGCACATGCAGGGCCCTGAGTTTCATCCCTAGCACTGAAAAAGCAAATAGGTATGGGGTGGCCCAACAATTGCTTTACTAGGAAGCTCCAGATGGTCCTGAACCAGTCAGTCACACGTGGCCTCATGTGCCCTTCACTACAGCCACCTTAGGAGGTGGGTCAGGTGTGGCTCCATTCACAAAGGAGGAAACAGACTCTGAGCTCAGGCACCCTGCCCAGGGTCCTGGCCAGGAGAGGGGCTGAACCTACTTTTGAGCCTAGTCATATGGGAGCTACTCTAGACAGGCAGGAAGTCAGGTGTCTCTTCCCTCATCTGCCTCACCTGCCTTTCCCTGCAATCCTGACTCGAGGCTCCTGGATGTCTGAGGGGCCCCTGAGGCCCTGACCTGGGGCACAAGCTGCCCTCTCACCTGATTGCTTGTCAGCCTGAGGTCCTTGAGAGGCCACAGATGCCTGAAATTGGAGACAAGAGACAGGGAGCTTTGCCAGTCTGAGGGGGTTGTGGTCTAAGCTCAGAGGACACAATCCTGTTCTGTGTCCCCCAGGGCAGCTAAGCACTGGCAATGGCCATTATGGCATCTTCAGGTGTACACACACAGCCTGAGGCCAAGAGAAGTTACAAGGTCCTTCCTGGAAGAAGTGATTTTCCATTGCTGCATGACAAGGAGCCTTGGACATTGGAGGAGTCTGAGATGGAGAGGTAGCCACATCCACATGTCAGAGAGGTGCTAAGGAAAAAGTTAGGGGTGGGAGAGGGCAGGGGAAGCACTAGGGTGTGGTGAACACATGTCTGACTTGCTTCCAAAAACAGTCTTGGGTTTCCCCTTAGGGGTCTCCCCTCCCCCACTCTCAGTGCTAGTGCCTGGTGCATGGGTCTCAGTGGTGGATCTGGAGTCGGGCGTAGTCAACACTGGCCACCGTCCAGAGTAGGGATGCCAAATCAGGAGCGGCGCCAAGATCTGAGCTAGACTTGAGGAGCAGGAAATGCTAGCTCTCTCTGGGGACAGTGGAGGAACTGAGCTAGAAGGGAATAACCCTGGAGTGGCTGGTACCATGTTTGTCATCACGAGATAGAGCCGGAGGAAAGAGCAAAAGTAATAAATACCTTTTGTGGGATGGCTGAGCACCTAGATCCAGTCACGCTCAAACGTGCTCCCTAGAACTCTGTGGTGTGCACACCAGCTAGCCCACCCTACATTTTGCTGAAGACAGTTGAGGTCTAGTAGAACAGTCCACCACCCCTAAGCACAGGCTGAGCTGGTAAATAGAAGCTTACTTCTGCACGTCCAGGAACTCCAGCAGCTTGGTGTCAGGAAACAGGCTGAGGTTGGTGATACCCTGGCTGTACAGCCCATCCTCTCTCTCATGAAGAAGCAGATAGAGTGTGAAGAGCTCCGAGTAGAAGCTGGGCAGGATGAGGGGCAGCAGCAACCCATGCACCTGCAGATCCCTGAGAGACCAGAGCAGGGTGGAGACATCACTGCCAGAGCCACCCCTTGAGGGGCCGACAGAGCTTATTCGCATGGTGAGGATCCCTAGACCTCTCCATGTCTTTCTCAAACACCATCTGTTTATCTCATCCCTGACCAAGAGTGCCTTCTTCCCTCACTTAACTTTACAGCCAGTAGGCACTGAGGGCAGGTTTTGGATTCCTGTGTGACTGAACATGAAACTAGCCTCCTTCACCCCATGATTTCTGGTTCTACTTCCTTAGATCCAGGGGGACATTCTCCCTAATATCCTCTAACCCCATTTTCCATGTTGTTAGGGACCACTGCTCTGCTTGAACTCTGCCAAAATCTTACTGGGCATTGGCTCTAAGTCACCACCAGCCAAGAGTGTCTAAGTGGCATATACATAGGTTCTGAAGTGCAGTGTCCCTTATGTTTAGATTAGATTAGAAAAACTCTGCCTTATTTACATTGTTGTATGAACATCTGCTCTATACTCTGTAAACAAGCCACGTTTTGTTGTCAGTAGTTCCTGAGCCCCTGCAGAGAAATGTCCTCTGATCTGCCTACCTTTTGTTCCCAAACACCTGCTTAGAGAACCTAATAAAACTTTGGAAGTCGGAGACTTGGAATTCTTTGTTCTTTGGAATAGGGGGTCTCTCGGTACCCAGTTTTCTTTAATGGTAAAATGTTTCATACATTTATATAATTGATATACTACACAGGACGTAGCCGTGTCTTCCACAATGCAGGGACAGCAAGACATCCCTGGTCCTACGCATCTGCATAACTGGGAGTCTACCCTAGCAACAGCTAACTCCTGCCCTGTGTGACCTTAAGTTCATCCTCACCAGGCCTCAGTCTCCTCATTGGTACACAGGAAAGAGGAGGCTTCTGGCAATGGGTTTTCCCTCTATACAACTGGGACTTGAGGCTGACAGGCCGTGTTTATAACAGAGATATTCAGTGCATGGTGGCACAGCCCCCTACCTGGTGGCTCTCAGGACTGAGGTCATAGGTCACTGTGATGTACAGTCAATGCAGCATGTCTGGTGAATAGCATATATGCCCAACCCTTCCCCAAGAAGTGCACAGATGGAGGCCCCGGGTGTAGAGGCATAGCCAGAGTCACCTTGTCTGTTTGTCCTCCTCTTCCAAGGTCTGGCCCTGGTGCTGCAAGGCAACTCGCAGCAGACTCCTGCAAGCCAATAAGACAGGCGTGAAGTGGCCATCACCTACAAAAATGGGGCTCCACCCTTTCAGTCACCAAAAGTGAGAAGAGGGAGCTCCACCTCCCAGAATCAGCCTGCTAGATCTACATCAAATGCCTGCATCAAATGCCTGTCTCTTCTTGCCACTGGCAAGTACTGGCAGCCGAAGCTCCTATCTGTAATGTTCACAGGATCTAGGCTCCTCCTAGGACAGGATAAATGGAGCCTGAGTCCAGGGTCACACAGCCTTCAGCACAGTTAGGGCGCCCCTGGAGCCAGAGGTGGGCCTTGGAACTAGTAGGGCTTGGCCACTGGCCAGGGACTGCTGGAAGCCCTTGCTGTCATCTCAGACCTCTGCTCACCATTGACACACTGACCAACCTCTGGTCAGAAGACAGCCAGGCCTTGGAAAGGGAAATCCTGGGCTAGTCCCCAAGCAGTGGCCATCACCTAGTATACAGGCTTACCTGTAGGCAGCCCAGAGCTCCTGAGCGTGTTGCTTCACCTCCTCTCGGGCCATCCCCTGCAGGTGTTTGTTTGTGCCCATGCCCGCATATGTGGCCTGGAAGGTCAGCATCAGGGTGCGGAGCAACTTCCCCAGGGGGTGCCAGGAGTTTTTTAGAGCCTGGGCCAGAGAGAGGACAACAAGGATGTTCAGAGGCAGGGTCAGGAGTACAGCAAGCCCAGATCAGCTTCCCAGGATGTTCCCATTTCATAGATAGGAACAATGACGTCTTCAGAGGACCAGGAGTCCCATGGGCCTGTCCCCTCAGCTCAACACCATGCTGTTGAGATACAGGAGGCCTTCCCCAGCACTGGGCCCTCACCTTCCTGAGGTACGGCTGCAGGGCCTTGGGCTCTCGGTGCTGCAGCAGCTCCCGCAGGGTATCTTCCATGCTGCCCGCACTGTCCTTAGGGTGGCTCCTGGGGTATCATGCACAGCATCCCTCACCCACCCCTGGGTTGATACCCATCCCAAGGAGCCTCCCTGGCCCTCTCCCACTTGAGGGGCCACCCCGAGCGCTGGGCTCACCTCTCACAACTCAGGTACTCCTGGGACTTGCGAAGCTCCCTGGAGCTGTGCACATGGAAGCCCAGCAGGGCCTCTTGCATGTCCCCAGGACAACCTGCATCCACAAAGTCCTGGAATGGACTATAGACTCCTTGCCAGCGGTTCTCCAAGGGGAAGACACCCAGTCCCAGCTGCCTGTGATGGGGGACAGTGAGAGATGTGGAAAGATAGAGCTACAGTCCGCAGGTCCCTGGTCCCTGCTCTTGGAAGAGGTGGTGGGACCAGCCTGGCCCAGGGTCAGGCCCTGGGAGTGTGGAGGGATGGGAAATGCAGGCATAGATGACCACCAAGATACACAGAGGAGAAAGAAAGGCAGAGAGAGGGACCAGAGCAGGTGTTCTGAGATGCAACAGAGTCAGGACACATAGTCTTGTGAAAGTGGGCAGGCCGTGGGAGCTAGAGATCAAATTTAGACAGTCTTAAATCAAGAAAGACCAGTGCCTAGAAGTCCAGGATTTCCCTGCTCTTTGCTCTGTCCTCTCCTATAGCCTCCCTGTGCTTGATCCTTCCTTGGCCAACAGGCTGAGAGCTGGCTGTGCTTGTGTATACTTGACAAGTATCTCATAGAGAGAGCCCTGCTGTGCCTTCAAAGGGTATCCCCACACCACCTATACCCTACCACGCTGGGGCAGGCCCCCAGCTCCTGCTGTCAGAGAGAAGCAGCGTACAGGGTCAATGGGTTAATGAGGCCATTCTACCCCTGCCTTACATCTGAAATGCTCTCTGGGACCACTTTCCATTACCTGCCCTCCCCGCAACACATTTCTTCACTTGAACATATCAAGTCTTTCTCAACAAACATGACAAGAGTCATCACTTACTATGAATTTTCAAAAAAGAGCTCTGTCTCCATAGGAGGAAAAAAAAAAAAAACCCTCACAATCATCTACTCTGGGTGACAGTGAGCCTACTTAGCAAGTTTCTTTCATCTTGGCTATCAGAGAACTCAGAGCCAGGCTAAGGAAACCATAACTACTGCAAGACCTATACCTATTTCTTTCTTTTAAGATTAGCTCACAATTTTCTTTTCTCTTTTTTTTTTCTTCTGCATTTATTTTAGAAACTGTTACATATCATTTTTGGAAAAAAATAGCATCAAAGTAAAGCTTACAAATCATATTTTCCTTTCAGTTTATGGTATACTATTGTGTCCACCTAGCCCTTGACTTCAAGAACCTCTGGCTGGAGGGCCTGGGGCTCTGAATTCTCTGCTGTACTGAAGTCCTCTGTTGATCTCTGATGGCTTGGGTACGAAGAGACACCTGTCGCAGGCTGGGCTCTTTTTAAAAAAATGTTTTTTTTTAAATTTTATTTTGTATGTATGAGTGTATTGCCTGCATGTATGTAAGTGCACCCCTGTCATGCAATGCCCACAGAGGTCAGAAGAGGGTGTCGGATTCCCTGGAACTGGAGTTATGAACAGTTGTTAGCCACCACGGAATTGAACCCAAGTCCTCTGCAAGAGCAGCCAGTTCTCTTAACCGCTGAGCCAGTTCTCCAGTCTTCAGGCTGGGCTCTTACCTCTTGCAGGCGCTGCTTGGGTCAGGTAGAAGGGCAGCTGTGTCCAACACCCCCTGGGTGTACAGTCCTTTTCCTGACAAACTGCTGAATGAACCCTCCAGGGTAAAGCCATTGGGGAAGGTGATCTTGCCCTGGGAGCAGGAGGCGGAGGCAGGGATGTCTATGTGCCCAGCTGGCTATCCAGCCGAGCATATTAATCTCATGCCTGCCTGTGTGGGTCAGATGGAGACTTCTGACCACCTAAAGGACTAGAATGTTCTAGCTCTGCAGAGGTCTCACTAACAGCAGTGCCCACCTCTATTGTGGGTCCAGGGTCAGGCAGAGGTCTGAAGGGGAAACTCCTTGATGCTTGGGGTTGTTTCATTCATAATACCCCTGGTCACCCATGATGTACCCTCTTGTCCTTCTTGACCAGAAACTGCCCCTAAGTTTCCAAATGGACATTACTGCCTTTTGCTGGGTCAGCTCAAGTAGGATCACTGTCCTGACCATCCCACCCAGAGGGACAGCTACCCAAGGCTCTGGGGGTGATGGTGGTGGAAGGAGGGCATGGCCCAGACACAGCCAGAAATCCACTGCGCCCCCTCTGAGCATGAAGCAAGACTCCCAGAACCCTGTCACTTTACACTGTCAAATTGGTATTTCACAGCAAGTGAGGCCCTTGGAGCCCCTCTGATGCCATGGAGGTGGGAGGGGCCTTTCCAGCTGCCTACCCTCAGCTTCTGGGCCCAAGAGGAGACAAGAGGTTCCTGATCTGGCTTTGTGGGTTGCTGTGAGAGGTGGGTGGCCCTCACCTTTCCCACAAGCATCAGATCCCTGGTGAAAGTACCCTCGTACAGGGTGTCATCCTCACAGAGCAGGATGCCTGGGCCCTGGAAAGGAAGCGAGGAGTAGAAGGATGGATGAAAATGGCCAGGAAACCAGGAAACCAGAGTGGGGACTAGACACTGACCCGCAGGGCCAAAAGCCCCCAGCCCCAGTATTCCCATCTCCAGGTGGGTGTGTTGAGCCCGATGAGCCCCATCTATAGGTTTCCCTACCCTCAGGCCTGGCACCTCCTCCAGCAGCCTCTGCAGAAAACCCCTGGATGCACAGGAAGTGCCGGCTCCCTTTCAGCTGTCCCTGCTTCCCTGTCGCTGCCCTAGGTCCTCAGGGCCAATCAAGTTCCCTTATTACCACAGCTGCCAGGAAGCTCATTGCTGAGTGGGAGTCAGTTTATGCTCAACTTATTTCTGGATCTATTTTGTGTGCCTATGTTTGCCTTTCCTTCCCCTTTCTTTATACATCTCCTTGAGTTCTTTCCAGAACAAGGGGAAGCCTAAACAAACAAGCCGTAAAACCAGACATAGGTGTTGGTCAAAGCCCCTGGCTGGTACATGAGGTGGAAGGTAAGAGTTGGAGGCCCAGGCTCGGGGAAACTGGTTTGATTTTGGTCTGGCATCCTACAGGATATGACATTAAGCAGGTTCTCTGGAACCTGTCATCTGCCATCAATGCACATGGGCCATTTATATGCTAGAGATAATGACATCAACTTCAGGGGTCACACAAGGACCCTAGAAAGAAGATAGGGGGCTCAGCCAGGGCCAGTAAAGAGTCTACAAGTGCCACTGATAGAATTATAACATGCTTTTTTCTTGCTAGCTCATGAGTATGCAATAAGAACCATTGACCTGAGTTGTACATGGGGAAACTGAGGCTGGGAGAGGCCAGGTCAAGGTAGATGGGAGGCAGAGTTGGGCATCCCTCACTACCCACCCACCACCCACCCACCTAGCCTGGCCTCAGCTCAGCTTCCTAGTACCCATGGCAAGGGAGAACAGGGAGAGTGGGGCCACAACTCACAGTCATCTTGTCTCCCTGGAAGGTACCCTGGTAACAGACACCTGCCTGGGTGACCACAACCCCAGGGCCATGACGATGGTCAGCCTGCCACATACCAATATAGCGCTCACCCCTGGGGGAAGAGAGAGTGTGAGAGAAGGGATTCAGAATGGCTCCCTGTGCTTTCTGGATACCTACTGGCAGAGGCTGCAGGGAGACAGATATAGAGAGGATACCAAGGAAAAAAGGGTGGCAAAGGAGGGCATCTTCCTGGGGGAGGGGGAATGCTGAGGGCACCCCTGGAGGTGGCAGGAAGCACAGATGGAGGGAGGTACCATGGAGGCAGGAGCCCAGGACAGATTTGAGAGGTTGCTCAGCAATTCAAAAAGTTGAAGGGTGCTTAGGGGACTAGAGAGAGTCTGTGCCTTGAGCCATTTGGGCCTGCAAGGGCCCTCTCTGCCAGAATTCACCTGTCATTGTCCTCCTCAATGCCATAGCCGCTCCTCTGGCCTCTCTCCCAGTGGCCTGTGTACCTGAAGGGCTGGGAGGCCTTTAGGGCACTGTCAAGGACGCCAAATCCATGCCGTAGCCCCGCCTGAAAATAGCCTTTGTACACCTCATCATTGCTGTACCTGGAGAGGGTCACCAACAGCTGGCTACACCTCAAGAAGCTCATGCCAAAGGACCACTCCCCACCCGACTCCCAATCGACTTACTCCCAATCGACTTACTCCCAATCGACTTACTCACAAATACCAAAGCCGCACATGCTGCCTTCCTGCCAGTGGCACTTGTAGCAGTTAAACTTGTCTTCTGAGGCCTGGGGCACCAGGCAGATGCCAAAGCTGACCGTGTGATTGGATGGGGTTGGAAGTGAGTATCCAAGTCACCTGCCTACGCTGCCCTGACTCGCCCCATCATATCCCTCCATGTTACCCAGGTGGCCCTGCCTCCAAGGAATCTCTCAGAAGATAAAGAGGATCTCAGAGAGCCCTATCTTCTTCCAAAAATTCCTCAGATCACCCCTCCCTCCACCATGGATGCCAGTCTCAGGCGGAGACCCATGTTCCTATCCAGTTCTGGGTTCCCTTTCTGCACCTATCTGGTAAGAGGAGCTGATCTGGCTGTTCCTGCTTGAGATTTGGAAAAGTGACACAGGCCCAGCTGATGACTGTTATCCTGCCCACCCCATATGCCAGCATCTACCCAGTCAGCCTTACCCATGCTCCAGGCCCTGGCAGAAATCCCCCACATGGTTCCGCCCATCTGGCCACTTCAGGATTCCCCTGGAACACAGGTGAGGTCTATGACATTAGGCCACCAGACCAATTGGTTGACGATCTCACCCCCAGACTGTCTCAGAGGCCCTCCCTTCCCCGACTCCGGGTTTTCCTTCAAACTGGATTCTACCCGCCTAGTCCTCACCTGAGCTCTGAGAGCCCTCACTGAAAATCTCAAGCCTTCTCATCTCCTGACACAATTCCACCAGCAACCTTGTGGGGACACTCAAGGTACTCACCACTTCCCATAGGGAAAGCCCTGGAGACTCTATATTCCCTTTATCCTTTGGGCCACAGGCAGCTCTGAGCTAAATTTCAAGCTACAGAGAACTGCTAGTCAATGGGATTTCTATCAAACTCCTTCCTCCTAATGTCCCATGAATCCCTGGGACCTTCCAGGAAGTGTTCAGGCCAGAGTGATGGTGACTTACTTGCCATGGGGCTTGGCCCAGCACCATTCACCCTCGTAGGTAGCCTGACAGAGCCGGCCCTCGTGTTGGAAAGTGTAGGCCACATGGCGACAGTCAGGAGGTGCAGAAGGCTCTATGATCGACCCCAGCACAGGGAAATCCTTCTTGCCACGCAGGGCCTGGCATACAGCCTTGCTCACCTTCCACCGCCAGACAACCTGGTGGGGACAGGGAAGCAGTGAATAGGTCAACACCCCTGCAGGCATCCCCTAAAGAGGCCTTAGTGGGCATCCAGGCCCTGCCCTTCCACACCCCACCACCCTACCCCAAGCACACTGTCCCACTACAGTACGGCATGGGACCAAGATCCTTTGAGCAGCTCAGGGACTAGACAACTTAAAAGCTATACAAGACTGTGAGGCAGGTGTCAACTTGGACCTTGATTCTACCCTCATAGTGGAAAAAAAAAAATCCCTGTTCCTTTAGCATCCTAATACCCAACCCCAAGCACACTTGTGACCCCTCTGAGCCTGACTCCAGAGCCTTGTAAGATTAGCACTCTGCCCTCTCTTGGCTCCTGACTCGACTCCCATTCATTCCTCACTACCACTCACCTGGCTCTGGGAGTCCCTGGCACAAAAGGAGAATTCTTCTTCTGGTGTGAGGATGTGAAGCACACACCTAGATGGACAGAGGTGGCCAGTGAGCCCCAGCTCTGTCTGACAATGGGGATAGAGCCCATGTGGGAGCCTGGAGGTGGGGGCAGGTATCATGGAGTAGAGGGAGGAACGTTGAAGCACATTTGCAAAGCAGGTCACTCACTTGTTTTGCCCAGGATCTACCCACACCAGCTTCAAGTCAAAGGAGTGGACATTGTGGCCCTGGAAGAAGATGGGCCCAGGCGTCATTCAGAGGCAAGTCTAGAGGGACCCCTGCCCTGGTGGCCCCAGGCTGTCAGCACACCAGCTCTGGGTTCTTCCACTGCAGCCTGTTCTCTTCCAGTTATAGCTTTCATTTCTTTTCCCATCTTAATGGCCTGGTCAGGCACCTGGTTAGACTACCCTTAACCTGTGTGGCTGCCAGAGTGTTCTGGTAATACAGTTGTCTCCTGACAGCCACTGCTGTGAACCTCCTTTCACCTAGGGACTGAGACCCACTGTGGGGCCTAATATGTCCACTTCAGGCCCATAGACCCCCATCTTCACACTCTCCAGCTGCAGGTGTCAGACGCTCTGCCATCATGCCTTCCTGTGCTTTCCCCAGACTCCCCTCACTCTACATCTTTGCTCATATTCTCCCTTCTACCCAGAGGGTTACCCTACTCTGAGGCAGATGAGAAGTCCCTCCCTCTGGGGTGTTATGACCTCCCACTTGGCCCAAGAGGCTGCTTACTGCTCAGTGGCCAGGAGGGAAAAAGGCACAGTCTAAGCCTGAGAGTTGAAGAGTTTATGAGACATAGCCAAGGGACAAGAGTCCTCCAGAAACAACAGCATGAGCTAAGGCCCAAGGGTGATATGATGGTTAATACTGGTTGTCAATCACCTGGGAGACAAGCCTCTGGACATGCCTGTGAGGGAGTTTCTAGATTGGGTTAATTGAGGTGGGAAGATCTATTTTAATTTGGACAGCACCAACCCATGGACTGGGGTCCTGGACTGAATAAAAACGAAGAAAGTAAGCCAAGCACCAGTGTTCATCTCCTTTTGCTTCTGTGGGAGCAATGTGACCAGCTGCCTCATGCTTCTGCTGACATGCCTTCCCCACCATGATGGACTGTAACCATGAACCATGAACTAAAATAAACCCTTCCTTTCTTAAGTTGTTTGTGTCGGGTATTTTGTCACAGTAACAAGAAAAGGAATCAATACAAGGGCTAGCAGTTAGGAATGGCATCTCCAAAGGGCAGACAGTGAAGTCAGGAAGGGAGGGTACTCAGACAAAATCAGAACAAACCCCAAACCAGGCTGACATTCTAAGTCAGGGAAGGTAATTCTGTGAACTTCACAAGAACCAGATGAGTTTGGTCAAGGTTATTTGGCTATGGGACAATGCCCAAAGTCCAGGTTCAGTTTCCTCTTGACCTGCAATGCTCAACCTTTCTCTCCTCCTATTCCCCAAGTCCATGGTCTTAGCTTCATCTCTTGCTCCCTTCCAATTCAGTTTTTAATCTGACCCCAGAGCCCCACCTCAGGTGACCTCCCTCCCAACCTGGAGCAGGACAAGGACATCATCAAAGAGTAGCACACGCTCAGCCCGCAGCGGGGTGACTGTCACAGGGATGTCCTGGCTGTCCTGTAGGAGTCGGTGAGTAGGGGTGCAGAGCACATCCTGGTGGGGTGAAGAGAGAGGCAAGGGGTTCAGGTACCCCTGTACCTTCCTCCTGTACCCCAGACCCCAGACACCTCCCAGAGGCCATGTCAGCAGGCCTGAAGTAGCTTCCCTCCCACCACCATGTGCCAAGATGGGGGGTCATTCCTGGATCAGGCCAGCAGGGCAGCACAGCTTCTCTCTCTGGAGCTTTCCTGGGCTATCTCCATACTCCATTCCAGTCCCACAGCCAGCAGACCTCGTCACCTCATCCTGTATGCTGCAACCTCCCTCGAAATCCCACACCTCCATCTGCTGCAGCTATTCCAGTTCCCTCTACATCTGACCCATCATACCTTCTGGGGGTACAAGGACTCTCCCTCCTGCAGAGCCATTACATGACATGCTAAACAGTGACTGGGAGATGTGATTAACACCACCAGAGAGAAAGTCAGTTCTGTTGATCTGGTCAGGGCCAGTCCAGAAGCCACTCAGCATGCGACTGAGGGTAGCTGACCAGCCACCAGGTCATCAATTCTCCTTCCAGATAGGGAGACTGAGGCAGACATCTGTTTAGATCCCAGCCCCAACTTCACATCCAACATGAAGCTCCCCTTCCCTGATGGCCCCAAAGCCCAAACTCACTCTCAGCCGGCTGTTCAGGCTATGCCACAGGGCCTGTGTGGCCACAGCTTGATCCAATGCCTGCCCCATGAAGGACTGCAGGTTCTCAAACTGGGTGACTGCATGCATCACCAGTTTCTGGGCAGGATGGTGCTGGGGAAAACGGGACAGATGGGGAGAGTCTGAAGGCCTTGGAACCAGCCCCCACCCCAGTGATAGGCTCCATCCTTTTTTTTTCTGACAGCTCCTGTTGTGGAGCAGGGAGAGGGTGTGAAGGTGCTTCTAAATGAGTCAGGACACTTCAATGCCTTCAACAGCCTGGCCCTCCCTGGGCCATATGTCCTCACACTCAGTAGAGGATCCCATGTCTGCTTTCTGGTTTTTAGCTGCCCTACCAGGGCAGAGACATGTGCCTAAGATTCCATGGAGCAGATTCATGTCCCCAGAATGTCCCCCCGCCCCCACAAGTAGACATCCCAGGGCAGAGCTATGTCCCTCCAGTGTCTCTACCCCTTGCTTGGCTTGGTCCCCTGAGTTTGGACTCTGCCTGCTTTTCCTCTCCTTCAGCTATGCACGTGCGCACACCACACAAACACACACACACCCACACACCTTGGACAGCCCCTGGTACCCACCTTCCCGAGGGTATCCCTGAGGCTCAACAGGAGGAGCACGTATTGCTGCACATGTTGGGCAAGTGGCTGTTGGAGGGCCTGGCTTAGCATGGTGCCCAATGAGCCCTCGGAGCTTGCATGGGACAGCAATGGCTGCAGCACCTTCCTCTGATTCCGCCAGTATTCACTGCATGTAGGGAGGGTCATACATCATCTTCATGCCTGCACCCATCTCCACTGTCCCCTGTTCTAACCATTCCCCACCTCCATTCCCAGAGCTTCTAGCCTCAGGACCCCAACTCTGTACCTCATTAGTCCAGCAAAGTACTAAGTTCCCTTCCTGGAGATTTTGCAGGTGCATCTCGGAGGGGCAGGGGACACCTGAGTGGTGGACTGCTGCTCTGTGGTGGGCTTCCCCAGCTCCACCCTCATCCACACACGCCCTCACATTGACACAGGGAGCTACCATGGCAGCCCCAGGCTCACCTCTTCTTCTTCGTGGCTTTCTGAAAGGCCTGTACCACCATGCAGTCAGTGTAGGACTCGATGTACCTATGGGCAATCCAGATCAATCTGCAAGCCCAACTCCCAACTCAGGCTCAGCCCCTGCCCTTTTGGGAACCCCAGATCCCATCCACTGAGCAGTCAGAATTGTGAGGGACAAGGGAATGGCTTGACTCTGGGCACCGATGACCTCAAACCCTGACCTAATGACAGAGTCCATTCTACATAGGCCTAGTCCCTGGGAGGCTCAATGTTCAGGTCTGAATGTCAGAGCCTGGTGCCAAGCCAACACCCCAACCTCACTCCAGATGATCCTTAAGGTCGAATAGCCAGGGTGACCAGACCTCCCCTGGGGTCTTACTCCTTGTGGGCCCGAAGAACAGAGTCAGTGTTTTGCAGTAGCAGCAGGGCCTTGAGACCAGTGGAGGACGGGTGGTGCAGCCTCTGCCTCAGAGAGTGTAGACTTAGCTCTGTCACCTCCCACAACCGCTGGGCACGTTCATGCAGGCGATGTAGGAGCTGCATGCTCTCTCTGCCTCGTGAGTCTGAGGGCTCTGGGTCTGTGAGAAGTATAATCAGTCTGAGCTGGCACTCAGGTAGGGTCCGGTAGCCCCGGGATTCTCGGGACAGCACTAGCACTCCCTAGAGTTCCTCAGTGGAAGAGCAGGCTGGCTGGGTAGGGGCTGAGGCCATGAGTAAGTAGGGTTGTGTATGTATGTCTTAATAGGACAACCATAATCATCTTGGGGAACCAAGTCCACTAACACCCCTGAGTCTCTGGCCTCCTTACTCTGGACCCAAATGCAGAATATGGAGTCTTCAGAATCACAGTTCATTCCCCAGCCATTTCACAGATATACAAACAGGCCCTGAGAAGAAGGCACCTGCCCAAGCTCACTTAACATGGGAAACCCCAGATGGAAGGAAGGCCTTGCGTCCTGCCTTCAAGTCAGAACATTTCACAGCACCACCAGGAGCCCTGAGCAGGGTTCAAGATGAGAAGTGAGGCAAGGGATGTGTGGTCCCCAGAGTCCATTTGGGAAGGAAACAACCAATAACTGGTGGCCAAGGTGTCAGTGCCATAAAAAGATGGCAGTACCAAGAGCCACCACTCCCACTTGAGACTGACACAGAATGTCCAACATGGCAGGACTCTTGTCCCCAGGACCACTCCTACATCCTCTGCCTTCTCCACCAAGGGTCTAGACTCACCAGCTAAGAGCAGGGGCTGGAGGATAAGACTGCTGGTGCGGGCAAGGGTAGTTGAGAAGACCTCCTCCAGCCGGAGCAGGTCTGCTTCCTCAGGGCTGCACATGGCCAGGGTGCCAGACACAGGGCCTCCTGGGTAGGAAGGACACAAGTCACAGCTAGAGAACATGGCAGGGTCATAAATGTCCTCCCCAGTGTCCAGAAAGCAGGCTCATGACCACTCATATCAGAACTGCTCACTGACCCTAGCTCCTCTCAAAGCAAAGATCTAGACAGACCACTGACGCCACCCTACTCCTTGCCTGGCCCAGTGGAAGGCCCAGATGGGAGAAGAAGACAGGGCTGTAAACTGCCAAGGGAAGCATCTTTTCTACCCAAGAGTATGCATTCTTCAAGGTCAGTTTTGACCTGCTCAAACACTGGTCATGGATCCAAGTACCCGGGGGATACTGTGGTATCTGCCCTGGCCACCTTTCTGTTGAATCTGTTAGGGGATTCTGCAATCTTTTTGTTGTTGTTGTTTTGTTTGTTAGTTTGCTTTTGTTTTTTTGTCTTTGAGACAAGGTCTCCCTATAGCCCCAGCTGGCCTGGATCTCGCTGTGGCGACCAGACTGGATTTGATCTCACAGAGCTCTGTCTGCCTTTGCTTCCCAAGCGCTGAGATTAAAGGTGTGTGCCACCATGGTCAGCCTAACTCTGCAGTCTTTCAAAGGGACATCCTGCCAGAGGAGCTCAACTGTGCCCTCATGGCCGGGGTCAGGGCTCCCTGTCACCAGACTGGGCTATGTAAGTCGGGAGAGACCTGATACAACAAAAGGAGTCTGGAGGCCTTCTGTTGGAACTGCAAAGGAAAAGCAAGTCATAAAGAGAAGGGCATGGTGCTGAACACCTGTAACCCCAGCACCTGGGGGGCTGAGGCAGCAGGACTGCTGTGAATCAGCTGTGAGGCCAGCCTGGGCTAAGACTAAGGCCCTGTCAGAAAAAAAGAAAGTAAAAAAGGAAGGGAGGGAGGGAGGGGGAGGAAGGGAAGAGAAAACGTAGCATGCATTGGGGAGAAGTGAAAGCAAAGCCTCATGGAAGTGCTGGCCAAGCCTGAGAGGACGGCCCACCTTCTTTGGCTCACAGACAAGCCTGACTTTGCTTCAGTCAACCTTGAAGATAGTGGAGGGCTTTAGAACAAGGTAATAGCAGATCAAACTTGGGGGAACAAACTTGGTGACAGTTTCAGAGAAGATGGAGCCAGGCAACAAGAAAGCTCAGCATGGACAGGAGCCCAGATGCTCTACATCTCCCTTCCCAACCAGGCTGAGCCTGCTGGAGGGGTCTCACTCAAGAAGCAGAGTCACTGGGCTGGGCAGGTAGGTCAGCTGGAGCCTTGGGATCTTCTGCCCTAGGTGTGGGATCCTTTAAGCAAGCAGGGATCACCGGGGATGCAACATCCTTATGGGCAGCAGGGGCAGTGAGGAAGCTAGACTTGAACCCACCCCACAGCAGTGCTGTGGCTCTGCTCAGGCAAACTTTCCCCCAGCTGGCCCTTGCCGTCCTCACTTGGGAGGGGGTTCAACTGTCCAAATGGCCTGACTCAATGGACACCTCAGGGTAGAGTTAGGTCTTTATTTTGCCTGAGGCATTGGAATTAGCAGACCTGGGTGGAGCCAATATCACCAGAGTGGTCAGTAAAGGCAGGTGACACAGACAGCAGACCCAAGCAAATGGAAGGAGGCTGTCTTTCTGAAGTCACCCCCAAAGATGCCATGGAGGCACCACAGGCCCCTGATACAGTCTCAGATTTCCAGGGAATCAGCTCTGAAGAGACTGGGGTGGGGACCTCAGAACTCTGGCCCAGATCCCAGGCCCAGGCATTCCTGCCCCACCTTTCCTGCTGCAGCTCTGTTGCTTTGGGAGGGCGAGACTGTGGGAAGGGAGGCAGGAAGAGGAAGCTGCTGGATGCCCAGCTGCAGTCATCTTTGCTGGCCACTGCAGCAGCCCCAGTCCTTGGGGAGGCAGGGTGAATGGGGGATGCAGGGACAGGACAATTCAGGAGGCTCTAGATCCGTTGACACTGTCTAGGATAGCCCAGCTGAGGGAGTCAGGTGTGGTCAGTGGTCTGGACCTGCCTGACCCTGAGCCATGTTTCCAGAAACTGATAGAATGGAAAGCCTATGCCTACAACTTTGAACTACCCAGGTACCAGCCCATACCTCGTCTGCTCCCCACAGGAGAGGCATCTCAGCCTGCCAGGCCCCTGCTTCTTTCTGAACCTCATTCACCCTTCCTGAAATGGATATCTAAGTATACCAGAAAATTTCAAGCTATTGTAGTTGTCCCTCAAAAGAGCAAACTGTGGAGGCGAGCCTCTCTAGGTATGGGAACCTGGAGTCTCCACATCTCCAAGGCATAGAATGGCCCTGGTAAATGCTACAGACCTAGGTTAGTGGCCACTAATTCCAGAGTGTCTTCCAGGTCTGTGCCCCCCAAAAGACTATTCACCCCTGGGAAATCACAATGTCCAGAGGAAAGGATAGAAAGTAAGCATGGATGGTGCATTTGAGGCTGGGAGTCTGGTGTGGAGGTCCCTGGTGTAGGAGATTCAAGTTCATCCTGGAAGTGATGGGGTGGATATAAGGGCAGGGGTAAGGCCAGGCACAAGTGTGCAAGAGTGTGTGTACACAGGGAAATGGCTGGTACCAAATAACAGGGAGGTACTCCCCTCTTCAACCCCAGGCCCACCACCCATCCCATACCCTTCTGGTTAAGGGCATGACCTCCTTATCCTCTCCCTCCCACCAACTCCAGGGTCTTTGGTGGGAGACAACACAAAACGGGAAAACTGAGGCAAGGGAAGGCCAGTAGAGCCCAGAGATACTATCTGTAGAGAAAGTGCAAGGCTCAGACCCAGGCCTCTGACTCCCAGCCCCAACAGGCTCACCAGAGCTAGGGGCTCAGAGAGGCTAAGTGACTCACTGGGGCATGCAACGCCTTTCCGTCAGAGTCCAGCTTCCTACCCCATCCCCAGGCAGACTTGATGCTCACAAGGGGTGTGGTGTACCAGAACTAGCCAGTTGGGACATGTACAGGTGAGTCAGCCACCATCCCTGAGGCGGTCTAAACAGAAGCTGAACCTGCTTGCTCTCTCTTTCCTCTGCACTCCTGGCCTCTGTCCACACTACACTGCTCCTAAGCAGGGTCACTGGGGCCTTCCCTGCCTTCTCCCAGCCCTGGCCCCTCAGGCCCTTTTGAGCCTCACCCTGGCATGGCACTCACTCTGGTATTTCCTGGTCTGGATCAGCAAGAATCTTAAATTCTGCTGTGAAGGTCTTGTCCTGAATTGTGCTGAAGGTCTTTTAATCAACCAACATGCCCACTAGACACTGGAGAGAGGGACTGCCCTGGGGAGGCGCACTGAGCCGGCACACCTAACCCTCAGTCTCCACCCCCAGCCTCCCTTCTCCCTCTGCGTGGTTCCTAGCTTCTGGCCTTAGCTGCCTTCCCATCACTGCAGTAGAGTAGCTCCCAGCTTCCTCTTCCTCTGCCTGCCCTGGCACAGTCACCAGAGTTTCCCAAACCTACTAGTCAATTCCAGACATCGGGCACCTGCCTACTGTCCTTCCCGGAGGGTAGCTACACCTTCTGGGTTCCTTTCTTTGCCTGTCCTGTCTTGACCAACAGGAGACACCTCCTCCTGGCAGGCTCTCCCGCAGGACGAGGCTCCGTGAAACATTTGCACCCGGGTCCAGGCCAGGCCCTTGAGCACTGTGCTCATGCCTTGCACGGCTGCTAGAGCTGGACCCAGCTCTGCGTTTAAACCCCAGCTGGGTGACCACGGGGCAGGGAGGAGGAAACTAAGTCGGATAAACTCTAGTGCAGCCCGCGGCGTGAGTACAGCTGGAGATTGGGCTGTGATGGAGGGATCGGGACAGGACGGTGGCCGGGGGAGCGGGCGAGAGCCCCCTCCTGGCTGCCCCAAGCGTGGGGCAGCGCACCCCACCCGCAGACGCGCACCCTTACCTGCGCCAAGCGGTGCCCCAACTGGCCGCGCGGCTCGGCAATCCGGCCGCCCGCACCCTGCGCGCCAGCTCTGGGCGCCCCGCCCCGGGGTGTTGCTCCGGTTGGGGGCGCCTCGGAGGAGGCGGGGCGCGGCATCGGAGTGTCCCGGCGCCGCCTGTCTCTCGGCAGGTCCCTCTCCAGCCACCGCCGAGCTGCAGAGGCTCCCAGAAGCCACCCTGAAGCGCAGGTTGGGGTGCCTCCCTGCTCTCCGTGTACCAGAGATTGCACCCTGGCTGCCTGTGGCCCCCCTCACTTCCCCTTCCAGGCTCCAAGGACAGCGGGCAGTCTGGGAGGCCACCTCGGTTTCCTTGCCCACCGACTCTGCCCCTGGGTGCAGCTCTGGAACCTTGCTGACCCCCTCTGAATCACCGAGGTCAGCTCAGAAGGCGCCGTAGGTTGGATTCCGGAAACTTGCTGCTTAGAGCGGTCAGTTGTGACGACCCCGCAACCCCTGGACTGGGTGTCCTTCGGTAGTGGTTATTTGACCTTGAAGAAGGCTCCCTGCCCCCACTGGAGTACAGCCTGAGGCTGGCCAGTTTCCTGTGCCAAGGCCTTCGACCCTGGAAAGACTGGAACAGGCCTAGTTCCAGACAGACCTCCTAGATGGAGGAGGGGCCTTGGTTCAAACCTGTAACAAAGAGGCTTGCTGTCCTGCTCCCCTTTTGGCCAGCAAACCAGTCACCCAGAACTTCCGGTGGCATCCAGGCTCTGGGAGCTGCCCATCCTCACTGAGCATCTAACCTTTCCAAGCCTGAGAAAATGGGGAAGAAGCCTAGTGTAGAGACAGCTGTAAAAGAGAGTAAGGATGGTCCACCTGCCCCCTACCCAAGACTCAGCCTCCATCTACCCTGCTAGGAGGAAGAGAGACTTCCAAGAAGGCATAACTCTGTTGCTGGGTTCTGCCAACCTCAGTAGCCCTGGATCCCTTAGGTTGTCATTTGGTGAGGGCTCAAGTTCTGCCAAGCTGCCCTATAGTGCCAGGCTTGGAGGGTTGGCTGCCTTGAGCCCCTGCCTTGGGTGACACTGCCTGTGTGTCCCCCACCCCAGCCCAACATTACTCTGCTCTTGGGTCTCCATCCTCAAAAGCCCTTCCCCAGCCACTTCCCTTCCCACCTGGCCAAGACCTGTCCTATCTCTAGCTACCTCTTTCCAGCCTTTTTCTTTTTAGGTAGATACATTCATTACAGGTGTGTGTGTGTGTGTGTGTGTGTGTGTGTGTGTGTGTGTGTGTGTGTGTGTGAGATTTGTGTGTATGTATCCAAGTGCATGTGTATACATATGTATTTGCATCCATGAGAAGTCTAGAGTTAAGATAGCCTTGGCTATCTTTCCTCAGGTGCTGACTACTTTTATATTTCTTTTCTGACACAGTGTCTCTCATTGGCCTGGAGCTAATTGAGTAAGCTAGACTGACTAGTGAGAGAGCTCATCTGCCTGTCTCTACTTCCCTGGGGATGGGATTACAAGTGTGCACCACCACACCCAGCTTTTTCACTTGGGTTCTGGGGGTGGAACTCAGGTCCTCATATTTATAAGGCAAGCACTTGCCAGAACTATCACTCCAGTGCTTTCTAGATTACCTCCCCCTGTGCTTCCTGCTACCTGAGGGATCTTAATGTCCTAGAGGCTTACTACTCTGCCCTAGCCCACTGCCTGTTCCCTTCTGGAAGGCAGGGCAGGGTCATGAGCTGGACAGTCAGCCCTTTCCCTCTCTGGGCCTCAGTTTCTTCATGTGTACATGTATCTGAAAGGAAGCAGTACTGCCGGCACTCCAACAGGAAGGGAGGGGCTGTATCAGCCTTCTTCCCAGATGTGACAGCTGTTCAGTCTCATCGACAAGGATTGAGCTCTGCTGGGAATCAGTCTTCCCTGCCCACTGAGCTACCTCACAGGTATTGCCATTCCCTGCTTTATTATCTGCCAAATGAGGCAAGATCTTCCAGTTAGTCCTTGGCTGGGGACTAGACAGGGCCTCGGCACCCCTGGCAGTGCCCAAAGGACAATCTCCACCGGATTCGCCAGCCTCGGTCCCTGGCAGTGCAGTGCTCCTGCCTCAGTTCCCCACAGATATGCACATGCCCTGCACATACATGCAGTTCCACAAGGGAGGAATGTGGCAGTCTGTGCACTCACCTGGGCCAGATGTGACCTCCACTGCTGTGCTTCACAGCTCCACAGTGTCAGCCCTGTTCATGGGCACTTATGCATCCATCTACAAGGACACAGAGGGGCAGACAAAATGCAATGTACTCCCATGCACACCATTGTCTTGGTACACAAACACAAGTTCATGCACTTGAGCTATTCTAGGCTGGGCCTAGGGCCAGCAAGTTCAGAGACAGCCAGCACCCAGCATACCCTGGCTGCTGTGTCACTAAAGCCAGGCTATCTAACTCCCACCCCCACCTCAGGCTAAGTCCATGATGGCCAGGATCCCAGCCTTGCTCTGTGACTGGGGATGGGGGATGTTCCTATTCACTACTCCTCAGCTTCTCCAAAGCTAAGCCTAGAGTTCCATCATCTCGGGCTCCAGGAGAGAAGTAACATGGGGTCTCCTGGCCACTACTCACGTCTCTGCCCATAGCTTCCAGCCCAGAGGCCCAGGAGATTAGACTAGCTCCCTTCAGGAAACCCACAAGACCTAAAAATAGTGCAGGAGGAACAAGTTGTATTGAGCACGCCAATACTCATGCCTCCATGCAAGGAGGGGGTGCTGTTTTCCCGGGAGCCAGAGACCCCCTACCCTAGTCTTGACGGACCCAGCTGAGGTAGGGGGAGGAACATGGGGATGTCAACAGGCTTGGTACAAAGTAGCAATACTACTAAAGACTGGGCAGAGCCCTGGATCAGAGGCAGAAGACTGAGTCAGAGGCTGCAGTTCCTGTGACCTGAGGCCAAGCACAACTCCTCTCTGGGATTTATCCTTCACAAGAAAGCAGAGCAGGGCTGACATGATGGATCAGCTAGTAAAGGCACTTTCTTGCTGTATAAGCCTGGCAACTAGAGTTCAATCCTGGGAACCCACGTAAAGGTGAAAGGAGAGAAACTACTCTACAAAGTTGTCTTCTGACCTCCACACATGTGCTGTGGCACACACTATCCCCTACACACGTATCATGCACACTAACAAGGCACACACAATACATAAATATTTATTTTATTTTATTTTTATTTTATGTGTATGAGTGTTTTGCCTGCATGTACATAAGTGAACCACATGTGTGAAATACCTGAGGAGTCCAGAAGAGGGTGTTGGTTCTCCCTGAACTGGAGTTAAGGATGGGTGTTAGCCACCTTGTGGGTGCTGGGAACTGAACCTGGGTCCTCTGGAAGAACAGTAAGTGCTCTTAACCCCTGAGCTATCTCTTCAGCACCATAGTAATTACATTTTTTATTTTTACTTTTATTTTATGTATATGAGCGTATTGCCTGAATGGATGTAAGTGCACCCATACCATGCATGAGAGCCCCTGGAACTGGAGTTACACATGGTCCTTAGCTGACATGTGGGTGCTGGGAATTGAACCCGAGTCTTCTGCAAGAGTAGCCAGTGTTCTTAACTGCTGAGCCATCTCTCCAGCCCTGTAAATAAATCTTAACAAAACAGCCAGGAGTGGTGGTGTAGCAGAGGCAGGCAGATTGCTGTGAGATCTGGGCCAGCCTGGGATGATCTACATAGGTACAGACCAGCTGAGACTATAGGGAGACCCTGTCTCAAACCAACCAACCAACAAACAAAAGAATAAAACATAAGAAAACAGGGGAAACCCAGCTGGGCATGGTGACGCAGACCTTTAATCCCAGCACTTGGGAGGCAGAGGCAGGCGGATCTCTGTGAGTTCGAGGCCAGCCTGGTCTACATAGCAAGTTCCAGGACAGCTGGGGCTACAGGGAGACCCTGTCTCAAAAAGACCAAAAAAAACCAAAAAACAAAAAACAAACAAAAAAACCAAAACAAACAAAAAACAAAGACAAAAGAAAACAGGGGAAACCAAAGTCACAGCAAAGGCCAACTATCAATCCAAAATGTAAGTTTCACTTCTTGGAGAATTGGAAACCCCTGATCTAACAACAGAGTATTGACCGAATAAGATATTGCTCTGTTTTTATTCAGTGTACTATGTACATACAGCCTTGAACAATGACAATCTATAAAGACAAACATTACAATGGCTTATCACATGCAGGCACTACCTGCTGTCATCACACCTATTTTACAGGTAAGGGTTGGTGTTCAGAGATGGTAAGTAATCTGCCTGATGGTTTACAGCAGTCAGTTTGATCATGTCCCAGAATATGTAGTGTAGATTAAGCTTTTGTGATTGTTGTTTGTTTTTTGAGATCTTTTGTAGTTAGGCTGGATTTGAACTCCTGATCCTCCTGTCTCTACCTCCCAAGTGCTGAGATATGTTTCAGATATTATGAAACATAAAGCTACAAATTTACAAGAAACATTATTTGAAAGTTACAACCATCTGTAACTCCAGTTCCAGGGGAATCTGACACTATCTTCTGACCTCTATGGGCACTGCACAACATGGGTACACTTACACACATACAGGAAATACACTCATACAAATAAAATAATAAGTAAAATATTTAAAAAATAAAAAACTTTTAAAAAGTAGTTAAATTTTTGTGCTAATTATATTTTGTCAATTTTGAATAACCCCTTTCAACTTTAAAACAATGTATTATTTTATGTGTATGAGTGTATTGCCTGCGTGAAGGTTAAATGTACCAGAGTCATGCAGTACCCACAGAGGTCAGAAGAGGGCATCAGATCCCCTGGAACTGGAGTTATAGATGGTTGTTAGCTGCCATGTGGGTACTGGGAATTGCTGCAAGAGCAGCCAGTGCTCTTAACTGCTGAACCATCTCTTCAGCCCACCCTTTTCAACTTTTGCCATTTTCAGAGGGCCAAAAAAGAAATTTAAATAAGTTTTCAAAAACTATTTCTTTTTTTTTTGGTCTTTTTGTGACAGAGTCTCCCTGTAGCCCCAGCTGGCCTGGAACTCACCATGTAAAACAGGTTGGCCTCGACCTCACAAAGATCCCCCTGCCTCTGCCTGAGTGCTGGGATTAAAGGCATGCAGCACCATGCCCAGCCCCTCAAATACAATTTCTTTTGTCTTGCTATGTCGAGCTAGCTGGCCCAGAAGTCACTGTGTAGACCAGGTTGGCCTTGAACTTGCAGTGATCCTCCTGCCTCTAGCTACTGAGTGCTGGATTATAAGTGTGTGCCACTGAGACCCAATCATCAAGTGGTATTTCTTGTAAAGTCATAAATTTTCACTTCTCAGGTTATTCAACTATAAAATTACACCAAGATTTTTGGGACATCCTGCTGTACTAAGCCAATTGGATTTTGAAGCCTGAATGTATAGTATTTTTTTCTCTCTTTCCGTGTGTGTGTGTGTGTGTGTGTGTGTGTGTGTGTGTGTACGTATATCATGAGAGGAGGTATCTAGGGAGCTTTGTTGGATCAAAAGACTTGGTTTCAAAGGATATGGAGCCATCAGCTCTGTTTAAGATCCTACAGAGGAGGATTGTGAGTCTGAGGTCAACCTGGGCTGCATAGCAAACACCCTGTCTCCAAACACTAGAGAGGGATGGGGGCAGTGATAGACCCTTGCAGAGAGATAGAACTCACAAGGAGTGGTGCCCTTTCAGGATAAAACAATAGTGCACATGTGGATTGTAGTTCCTTCAGGTTTCTTCACCAGGTTGGCCTGCTTCTTTCTTCCTTCCTTGATTTATTTTATGTTTGTTTATTTTTTCAGAGCCAGTAATTGAACCAGGCCTTCGCACATGCCAGGCAAGCGCTCTAATAGGGCTACAATTCTGGCTTGCCCTACTTCTTAGACAGAAAAGATGATAAACTTTAAACAGTAGCACCCCTCCCCTGGACTGAATAGCAAGCAGGAGCCGTGGGAGCAGCAGTGGGCTGTCATTATGCTAGAAAGGGCCAGCTCTCAGAGCCAACGTCCCTATGCCCTCCCCACTCCCCACCATCAGCCTTGTGGTGGGCATTGCCTCCTTGTTCCACAGGTCAGGAAAAAGAGGCAAAGAGGAGCAATGGTCTATACAGTGCCACAGTCAGCTTTACTTAATCCCAGCCTAGTCCTGCCTCCCTGACCCCATGTCCTGAGAGTGACTCCCTCTGGGTATCAATGTGGTTTTCTTAGCCTGACAGTGGCTAAGACTCAAACAAGTCAGAGACAGAGTCTCTGCTAATGCCTTGAGTTTAGATGCATGGGGTGGGGTGAGTATTTGGGTTTTTGTTGTTGTTTTGTGGGTTTGGGTTGTTTCATTTATTTTTTGGCTTGCTTGCTTTGAATGAGATAACTCCCAGACTTTGCCATCCACTATTGAGTGTGTCCTTAATGGGCCTCCTGGGCCTGGGCCGCTTGTCCTTTTCCAGCAACTACAGTTTTCCTGCCTGCCTTGTCCTCAGCAGACCCTGAGGGGCAGCTGGCCCTCTACTCCCTGCTGAGGCCCACCTCAATCCTTGTCAAGACCAGAGCCTCAGAGGTCCAGTTTGAGGGCCTTGCTGAAGGGTCTCCACACACACACAGCCTGGGTTGGACTCCACTGGTGCCCTTCATGACAGAAGTTGCTGGGCTTTTTCTCCCAGCACTCAGTAGGCAGATGATGGAAGAGGGAGGGAGGGAGAGAAGGGGAGGGAGATGGATGGACCAAGGAGTCTCCCAGCTCCACCTGCCCCACTCTCCACTAAGGCCTCAGCTCTCCCTCAGGTCTCCAGAGCTGCTCAGAAACTCAAAGTTCACCACCAGGGTCAGGCCCACAGGTCTGTGTGGGGCCAACTGCAGTGACAGGCTATAGCAGAAACGGAAGGTCGGAAAATGGCCCTGTAGCCCTTCCATGTTGTCCTGTGATGCAGAAGATACTGGCTCCTGCTGGAACCTTCCACAGTACCAACATCTGGCCGGCTCTAACTATGCCATCCGGGGTTCTCCATTCCCCTTCTTCAGCTCTGGTGTCCAGGGTGACCAGAGCTGCCTCTGGGCAGGAAGCCAGCCCAGAAAGCCTAGGACATCCCTCAGCGACTGTCACCATGGCAACATGCCCGGTCTGCCTCCTCCCCCCAACCCAAGTCCAATACAATTTTTTTTTTTTTCTAAACTCAGGACGTCAAATGGGAAGGGCCTCTAGATCAGCCCATTCCAGCTCCTCCCCTAATTCCAAGTAGAGAAACTGAGGCCTGAGTAGGGAAGGGAGGGGGGAAAATCTGTTAAGGACCAGTCTCAATCTGTCCCTTTCTCCCTCCCTGCTCTCCCTGCTTTGGTGTCCTTGGGAGGTCTGAAGTCGGATCGCCCAGAGGGGGCCTCCCACCCCTACTCCCACCCCAACCCCACCACCCCCACCAGCACCCCAGCAGAGATGGCGCAGGTGGCGCCCCAGGAACCTGACACCCACGATGAATAAATGATGCGGGCTCAAACGCTGGTGACCAGAACTCACCGCCGCCGCCGCCACCACCATCACCAGTCGCCCGTGGCCAGGAGCCATCACCTGGCAGCCCTGTTCATCAACCCCTCGGCCCCCGCGACCCGCAGCCAGGCCCGCGGCGCTGGGCGGACATGGCTGGATGGCGGCGAGGCGTGGGGCGGCTCTGGGCTCTGGGCGGCGCCGTGCTGGGGGCTTGCCTGGCCCGGGTCGCAGCGCAGCTGGTGGAGGTGAGGCTCCGCATGGCGGAGGGCACTGGGTGCTGGCGCCGTCCAGGCAGGGGGCCGCGGAGAGGGGAGGGGGACTGGCCATAGCCTTTCTTCTTGTCTTGGGATGCATGACCTCACGGGGTGACACAGCCCCTTGCTCTTTGACTCTTAGGGTCCCTGGTCTGGTGGCAGGACACAACCTCTGACTGGTGGTGGAGACCCACCCTGACCTCAAGGATTCTCAGTCTGTTGGAGGGTGGGGCACAGCCTTGCCCTGTGTAATGAGGGGCACAGTCCTGTTACCCAGTCTTTGTTCTCCTGGGGTATGGGAGCATGCTTAGCCCTTGCCTTCCTTGACCTCTAGTGAAATGAGGGAGATTTGGACCTGAACTTAAGTATGCTGGAGGACCTGACCTCTGTCTGCACAGATTCTCCAGAGCCCCTGCCTAATGCAGGACTCAGGGAATGGGGGGATCCAACTGGGTTCTAGTGATATCCGGAGTTCTGGAAGGTTTCTGAGTAGAAGCATGGTGACTTGTTCAGGTTTAGAAGAATAAATGAGGACACAGAGTGGGAGAGTAGGAGGAGAGAGCCCAGTAACCAGCAGGTGAAGATGGGTGGGCCAAGCTGGCCAGAGCCTGTCTGGGTCCACTTGCAACTGCTCTGGTTCTCTGCTACATGTCCCTGGGACCTCCTGCCTTCTGGAGCTGAAGGCAGGATAGAGAAGTTTCAAGAGCCAAGGCCAGGGAGAAGTTGAGAGTGGAGCCTTGGCAGATAGGGCAAAATGGAGGCCTGAGGGGCAGCTGCCAAGGGACAGCCACACTCAGAGAGTTCTGAGGGGACCATATCCTTGAACTGGAGGGTCTGAGGAGGATATGGGGACATAGCTCTGTACTCCTGGGTAGTGTGTCCTTTCTGCTACTGACCAGGAAGGAGTGTGTTCAAGAGACTGATGGAGTCAAGTGTCAGTTCCAGTGCTCTGTAAGGGAAGCCAGGCTGGCTTGAGCCCCATGGAGCATATTTAAGCCTCTCACCAATTGCTCTGAGGCCCCTGTGCAGAAACTGAACTGGCCTGGGAGTAGTCCATAAGGCTAGGGAAATGGTCAAGTCAGCTTTGAGGCAAGGGTTTTCCCACTCCTAGGAATCCATCTTCTGGCTCAGCAAAGGAAATTTCATTTGGAGTTCATCTGCCTATAGGCCAACAAGGCCTAGTCTTCCCAGAGAAGCACTAGAAAGATGGACAGGGCTGGAATCCATGTCACCTCCGGCCCAAACACTGCGGTATCCCTTTCCTCTAGGCTATGGCTCTGAAGGAGGCAGGACTCCCAAACTATAGAATTCTCACCCCTAGCAGGGCCCACCAAGGAGATGTCTGGCTGGTTCCTGTTCCCCTCCACCCTAGAGCCAGGCTTGAGAGATAAGGCCCAGCTCTACCCACATCAAGGCTGGGGCAAGAGTGTGTACAAGAGTATGCTTAGCTGCCTTGGCTCAGATTCCAGGAACCTTATTCTAACCCTCAAGGTCTTCTAGTCATGCACCGAGCCCAACCAACACACTGTTCATGAGCCTGTGCTCCAGCTACAAATATACCCTCTACCCATATCCACATGCCATGTGCCTGCCTCCAAAGGGTTTTCTGATACATCCAGGGGATGATGCTGATAAGTGGCATGTTTTTGCCAGTTTTGTCATCAGGTTGGGTAAAGAGCTTCCAGAGACTCCTAAAACTACTCCACTCCAAATACAGGGAGCGAAACTGAGGTCCAGAGAAAAGAGCTAGGAGTCATGCACCAATCCAGGGCTCAGCATCTCTGGTTTGCCTATCATAGGCTGATGATCCCCTCTGAATGCCACTTGACCCCATAGGTGGCAGTTTTTAGGCAAGGAAGTATTTGGTTCTCAATAGGTGCCCATCCATGTTTATGGATCATGTATGATTGTCAGGGCAGGAGAGGGTTTGAGTAACAAGTGGCCTTTCCCAAGCAGCCCAAGGGATTCTTCAAGCCTGTCTTTGATGGGTCATTCAGGGGACAACGTATTATACGATGACTCCCTCTGAACACCCCCCCCACACACACACATACACTTTTGCCCCTCAGCCAAACTTGCTGACAGAGACAAGATCATATCCTTTTCTGGTCAGAACAGGTCTTGCACACATTCTACAGGGCATAGCCATGTCCCTTAGACACTCATGTCCCCTCAAAATACCCAGGGCAGGCTGAGAACGTAGCTCGGGTGGCAGAGTGCTTGTCCAGTACACACAAAGCCCTGGGTTCGATCTCCAGCACCGCATAAATCAGGTGAGGCGGCACATACCTGTAATCCCAGCACTCAAGGGATAGGAGCAGGAAGATGAAAAGTTGAAGGTCATCCTCAGTTACACAGGGAGTCAGAGGCCAACTTGGCTACGAGATACTAGCTCCAAAAAAGTTTTAAATTTAAATATAATAAAAACAAACAAAAAAACACAGAGAGATGGCTCAGTGGTTAATAGCCATTTGCTGTACTTGTAGAAGCCCTGGGCTCCATTCCCAACATTCATATGACAGCTCACAACTGTCTGTAACTCCAGCTCCAGGGGATATGACACTCTCTTCTGGCCTCCATGGACACCTGGCATGTACGTGGTATACATGCATACATGAAGGAAGAACACTTACACACATAAAATAAAAACAAATCAATCTTTAAAAACCCACCTAGGCCACACTGGGTCTTTAATCCCAGCACTCAGGAGGCAGAGGCAGGAAGATCTCTGTGAGTTCAAGGCCAGCCTAGTCTACATAGTGAGTTACAGGCCAGCTGGGGCTACAGGGAGACTCTGTCTCAAAAGACTCCCCCCAACCCCCCTTGCAAAAACCCCACCTAGAATAAGATTGTATCTCCTAAACACCCAGATTACTGGTATGTCCCTTCAAGACACCCAAGGTGGGGCCACACATGGCCCCTCATTCCCCTGGGTATGATCGTATTCTCTAGAAACTCAAGGCAAGATAACAGCCCTTTCATGCCCTGGAGAAGGACCATTTCCCCTTAGACCCAGGGCATTGCTGAGCCTGCTAGAAACCCAGGGTATAATGATGTCCCTAAGCCACACGCCCACCCCCTCCAACCCACCCTCCCTTTGGCTCAGGGTTGCTACAACTGCAGTTACACATTTGGCCACCTGGTGGCGCTGCATTACTATTTTTCTAGGCCTGTCCTGCCAGGACTCTGGCCTAGCCTTCTTGGTGGTGTGGCTATCAGTGAGGAAAGAGACTGTATGAGGTCACCTGTGTTAGGAAGGTCCTGGCCAGGTAGCCTAGCAGTAGATGAGATGAGAGATGAGGTGGGAGATTAGAGCAAAGCCAGTCTACAGGGGCAGCAAATGGGGCCAGTGAAACAGGCCTTATCTTTGTCTCTGGCCTTGGTCCTGAGACCCCATCTATGTGGGGCCCTGGACTGAAAGGCAGGAGCTGCCCAAGGGGTGCTGACCTAGGTGGGTCAGGCTGTCCACATTTGCCCCTCTGGGTCTTTATTTCCCCAAGTGCCAACTACTCTTCCAATCCAAGTCCCTGGTGCCATGATCTGTGACATTGATCGTTGCTTTTGCTCTAAATCTGGAACTTTCTGAGGTCTAGGATGTTGGTTGTGAATGCCTGAAACAGTTGGGGCTGGGAGATTCTAAAATGCGTGGGCTGAGTGTTGCTAACCCCATCTCAACCTTCTGGCCTCTGCCTGGTTCACTTATGCTCCTCTCTCTTCTGACCCATAGCCCAGCACCGCCCCGCCCAAGCCCAAGCCGCCCCCTCTGACCAAGGAGACGGTGGTGTTCTGGGATATGCGCCTGTGGCACGTGGTGGGCATCTTTTCACTCTTCGTGCTGTGCATCAGTGAGTAGCCACTCCCTACCCTCTCCACCTCACCACAGGAGGAGCATAGTGCCCCCAGAACCCTCAGCCCCTTCAGCACCACCCCTTGAGTTCATAGCAGCAATTCCGGGCAGTACAAGTAGGCCAGGCACCCACAGGAGGCCCGCCGTGGTTTCTGGCACCTCCTCACCCTCACAAAGTCCCTGTGGAAGACTGACGGGCCAGTGGTGACCCAAAGATTTCTGCTGGACCCAGGGAGGCAGCCACATGGCAATTATGGTAATTACAGGGGACTCCACCGAATCGAGGACATGTCATCTTTCCATATGGCTGGCCTCCTGATGGTTTTCTTGTAGTTTGGCCAGTTTAAAAAGTCCACACCCAGGGGCCCCAGCAAGGCCACCCTCCACCAGAGGCTCCCCAGACACCTAGCAGATGTGGCTCCCAGGCCTGGAACCCTGGCTCCTCAAAAGCCATTTTCCAGAAATGACTCACACTCACTTCCTTTCAAAGCAGGGGGCCTGTTCCTCTCCTGGGGTCTGGAGTCCTATTCCTGCAAAAAGGCAGCCAAGTGGGCTTGGTGTGCACCCTTCCACTGCCCCTCTCAATGTGGAGTTAAGGGAACAGAAAGATACATGAAAGGCAGGCCAGGTAGGAGAGAGTACCAGAGTACAGAGCAAGTGCAGAGTGGGTAGGTAATAAAGGGAAAGGAAAGCGATTGCACCTACAAAGGCCCACAGAGGAGGGAGCCTCTGAGTTGTAGACCAGAGGGAAGCAAGCTGGAAAGACTCCAGACAGAGGGACCAGAAGCTAAGAGGAAACCAGTCTCCACGTCAGGTCTCAGAGAAACCTGTGGGCCATTGCCAAAATGCACCCTGAAGGGGGCGGGCTGCTAAAATGACATTTAAATTCTAGTGGGAGCTTTCCCAGGAGATCCCCAGAGTGCTGGGTGGTCACAGTGAAACCATCCAGATGTGGAGGTCTCCTAGGATGACATCTGATTTGTACGTTCTTCTCTTCACACTTAATGTGACCTCCAGATAGAAAACACCCCCTTCCTCCCAGATCTAAGACTGTGTTGCCAGTTGAGGCCTAGAAAGAGTCAGGTAGCTTAGTGAAGGCCCCATAGAGAGATGTCTCCACAGCTGGAGCCCAGGGATCCTGAGGGAGATGACCCCTGGCACCAAGAGGCAAGGTTGGAAAGAACTGTCTCGAGAAGCCCAAGAGCAGCCAAGGGAGCAACTTTGGGGTATCCCAGAGGGTAGGGGGCAGGAACCTATCAGCATTGCCCAGACTCTGCTCCAGCCAAATAGTGGAGGTGCCTGGAGCTACATCAGAAATTTGCAGAGTCTGTCTCAAAGAGGTATTTTGGACATCAAGTGCCCAGAGCATCCCCTACCCCTAACCTAGTCTTCTAGAGGGGGAAAGGCTGGAACCAAAGGCCCCTGAACAGCAGGTCAGCACTGGTTACCTTCCATCTCACAGCTGCTCAGAGCAGGGGCTGGGAAAATCGCTTCTCTGCTTCCCAGAATGCTTAGGCTCAGGCAGCTGTTTCATGGAATATTATACCAAGAACCCCTCAGAGATAGTAGATGGGGCTGGATGAAGAGCCTCTGGGAGTCTCCTGCATCCCCTGGACTGGTATCCCAAGCCCTTGCCTGGCCTTGCAACTTGACTCAAAGCCCTTAGTTTTTCATTTTCTTTAGAGCAGCAGTGTGAGCCCTGCTCTGACTGCCAATAGCTGCCTGTTCAGCTTTTTCTGAAGCCCCGGCCTCCCAGGACATGGCACCAACCTGAATGGGACCTGAGCAGGCAGGGTCCTGAGGAATGTCCAGTGGGATGACTAGGAAAGGTGCTCAAGCCAGTGGAGTTGGAGAAGGAGGACAGCCTTGGGTCTCAAGCATGTGGGGGTCCGGGAAAGATCAGAGTAGAGCTCTTTGGATAAGAAAAGTCCACTGTTGACTCAGGCCTAACCGCAGAGGTATGATCAGAACCACAATTTGGGGCCCTAATATAGTAAGCCTTTGTCCCCTGGCATATGCGTGGATGCTGGTGGCTCCCCAATCTATTCAAATGTTCAGGAATCAAATCCTGTTCCCAGCAGTGGAGGCTTTTGGACCATTTTATCCATGCATCCATTCATCCATCAGCCATCCATCCTTCCATCCATCCATCCATCCACTGCTTCTCTGAATATCTATCTGGGTGAGACAAGTAAAAAATATTTAACTCAAGAGGCCTTGCCTTGAGTAAACAAGATGGCCCCATCCTACCTAGGTCTGATCCATTTCTCCAAAGTAGCCCTGACTTGTCATGCCTGGGCCCTTCTGCCCTTCAGTAGCCTGCCAGGAAGTTCTGTCTGGTCATTTGATTTATAGTAGGAATCAGCCTCATCCCCTCCCCTAGGGCTGGGGCCACAGTGGTCAGACTGTGGGGACCTAGAAAAATAAACTCAGCCTAGCCAGGTCCTGGCAGCTTCAACCTGCCCTTCCCATCACTAGACAGGCCAGGTCCAGGTTCTGGCTCAACTGGCGTGGGTGCAACTGCCCTTGGCCGGAAAACCACTCCAAGAATAACTCCTTTGAAGGCAAATGCTCCAGGACAGGGTCTGTGTCCTGTCACTGGTTCCTTCTCCAGCTAGAGGACCCAGGCTTGTTCTCAGATAGGCTGAGAACACAACTACATCCTCAGGTATCTGAGGCAGCTCTGGCTCTGCTCTCAGGAGATGGAGCAGGAATCCTAGGGTGTCCTGAAGTACCTAGGAACCTGGGTCAGAAGCACAGGATGGCTCTGGGAAGCCAAGGCTAGAGTCATACCTCAAACCTTTACTTTAACCTCCTCTGGTACTTAGTGTGATCAGAAAGACCCTCAGACCAGGACTGGCAATATAATTTATGGGTCCAGTACAAATGAAGATATCAGGCTTCATGTTCAGGTTACTAAGAATTTGACAGTAAAGCATTATGCTAAGCACAGGTCATATACAAGTGTATGAGGTCAGTTTCACTCAGGAGGTCACCTAGGAATTTTGTAGATGTTAAGCCTCCAGTCTGGCCAAAGTATCTTATGAGCGACATGCCTAAGTAAACGGGAAAACCTGATGTCTGGGTACTCCTAAGATGGCTGAGACCTACCCCAGCCAAACCCGCTCTGACATCCCTACAGTTATCATTCTGTGCTGTGTCTTCAACTGCCGTGTGCCACGGACACGGAAAGAGATCGAGGCTCGGTACCTACAGCGAAAGGCTGCCAAGATGTACACGGACAAGCTGGAGACTGTGCCTCCCCTTAATGAGCTCACAGAAATCCCTGGAGGTGAGTAGTTCCAGTTCCACCCTAGCCAGCACTGGACTCTGCGACTGGCTAGTTCCCCAGTCCTACTGTCCCAGTTCACCCTGTCCCTGCCCTCTACCTGTACACAGTCCAGAGAGGGGAAAGGGCCCTATCTCAGGAGACCCGAGCACAGAAACTGGTCAGAGCCAGGAAACTAAAATGGGAGTTTATTTTCTAGTAGAAAAAGCTTGTAGGGGCAGGGGAAGATGGCTCAGTCTATAAGATGTTTGGTGCCCAAACATGAGGACATTTTTGTATCCCCAGCACCCACATAAAAAAGCCAGGCATGATGGAACACACTTGCAACCCTAGCACTGGGGAGGTGGACAGAAGGATCCATGAATTTGCTGGCCCATTAATCTTGCTACAGTGTTCAGTAAGAGACCTTGTCTCAAAAAATAAATAAATAAATAAAATAAGATGGGTGGCTGGAGAGATGGCTCAGCAGTATTCACTGCTCCTCCAGAAGACCTCAGTTTGATTCCAGCACTAGAGTTGGGTGACTCACAGCTACCTGTAACTCCATCTTCTAGGAATCCAATGCCTCTGGCCTCTGCAGGTACTGCACTCACATGCACATATACAGACACACACATCCACATAATTAAAAATAAATCTGAAGAGATGGCTCAGCAGTTAAGAGCACTGGCTGCCCTCAAAGAGGACTCTGGTTCAGTTCCCAACACCCACATGTCAGCTAATAATCTTCTGTAACTCCAGTTCCAGGGAATACAATGCCCTTTTCTAACCTCTGCAGGCATTGCACACACAGGTGCACTTACATACATGCAGGCAATACACTCATACGCATAAAATAATAAAATTTTTTTTGGTCTTTTTGAGACAGGGTCTCCCTGTAGCCCCAGCTGTCCTGGAACTCACTATGTAGACCAGGCTGGCCTTGAACTCACAGAGATCCGCCTGCCTCTGCCTCCCAAGTGCTGGGACTACAGGCGTGCGCCTCCACGCCTGGCTAAATAAAATATTTTCTAAAAATTAAAAAACTGAAAAAATAAGATGGAGAGCAGTAGAAGACACCAGCCAACCTCTGGCTTCTAGACGCATGCCCACATTCACCCTCACATGTGTAAATACACAGACACAATACAGACACACACGTAGAGAAAAATCAAATAAAAAAGAAACACTTGAAAGATAGAAAGATGGAAAGGGCAGGGTGAGGGGGTCTGGCCCCTTGAGGTCACCAGGCCCTGAGCTGGTCTCACCTCTGTGGTTGACCTCTTCCCCTTATCCACAGAGGACAAGAAGAAGAAGAAGAAGAAGAAGGAGAGCGTGGACACAGTGGCCATCAAGGTAGAAGAGGATGAGAAGAATGAAGCAAAGAAGAAGAAAGGAGAGAAATGAGGAAAGAGGTGGCACATGGGGTGGGCAGGCCCTGAAGCCCAAGCTCAGCCCAGGATCCAGGCATCAGAACTCCGTGTTCATACATGGACCACAGAGGCTGTGGTCAGAGGCAATGCCAAGGTCATGGCCCTTTCCTCATGGCCCCAAATCGGCACTGACAAGACTTCCCAGGTATCCGGGCTTCTCAGGCTGGACTCTGACATCATCCATACAGGCACTTTCCTCGGGCCACTGTCCCTCTGCAGATGCAGAGTGGCCTTAAACTCCTCTCTCCTGTCTCACTCTTTCTACAGAGGTAGAGGTGGCTATGAAGGAATCAGGGATGGGAGGTGTCAGATGTCAGGACTGAATGGGTTGAGTGTGAGCCCATGAACTTGGAGAGGGGGCTAATGGGGGAACTTACAAAATGAGAGATTCTCTGACATAGCCAGACAGCAGCCCTAGTGGCAAGGAGATTGCCCCAAAGCTTGGCAGGTGGGGCCCCAGAAGCAGGAGAGTCTCTGACCCAGCAAATGACAAACTCTAAAAACAAGATCACAGTGTGATGGGGCTGGGGCTGCTGGGAAGCTGATGGGAGACTGGTGAGAGGCCCAGGGGCTAGAGGCTTCCAGCTCAGGGACGGGGGCTTGCAAGATACAGAGAACTGAAGCCAGTGGGTCGAGGGAGCAGGCCTGGGCCTCCACAAGGGAATCAAGAGATACTTTAGAAGCCAAGGGGCACCTCAGGCTGTTGTGGTGGTCTTTTCTATGGTTGGGGCTCTAGGGGCAAGAGACACAGTCAGCTTTCCACCTGCTAATATAGCAGCATACAACATCTGTCGTGTCCCCTACTCAAAGAAGCATCTCTTCCCAGAAGACAAGGACTCAAATGTCACTGGGTTGGGGGAGACCTGACTCTGTAGGGAAAAGGAACGCAGAGGGGATCCCAACATCAGACTCAGGTTCTCAGACCAGAGTTGTGGATGGAGAAGACAGCTGGAAAAACAGCCTGTGGAGATCCGTAAATAAAGCTGAGTGCCTCCTCAGTTCCTGGATATAAAACTGCCTCTTGAGATGACTCTTGTCCCTTGTCCCACCCCCAACACTTTATCAGTCTGCAAAGGATTCCAGGGAAGGTGACACAGCAATTAATAATAATAAGTGGACTGGACCAGCCTGAAGTTCTCTCCCTGACTCCTGTCCCAGCCTGAATTGAGGTGAGACAAAAACAAACAAAAGTAGCCTGGAGGCTGAAAGGCAGCTGCAGCTACCCCATCCCACCAGGCAGTCTTGGGAGAAGCTAATAAGGCCACCTTGAACTCTCCTCCCCTCTACCCATGCTCTCCATAGGCCTCCAATGGTTTGAGCCTGATACTGGGAACTCACAGGAGTCATCTGGCTCCTGATCTGGACCCGGATCATCATCCTTCTAGGAGCATGCCAGGCTCACATGATGAAGAGCACTGAGGGGACACAGACCACAGAAAGCCCTGTCATGGATTTAGATGCCTGATATCTTCCCTCAGGGTCCAGGGCTTCTTGGCAAAGGTCATTCTCCCCAGACAGGCCAAACCCCACCCTCACCCCCACCCCCACCCCCACCCCCATGGGACAAGGCAGTGGAAGTTCAGAGAGACATGGGCCACTCCAGCTCCTGCAGAGCAGAAGCTAGGGAAGCCTGGGGGGAGGTTGTCTGCCAGACCTCTGACCTGAAGTCTGCATTAACCCTTTATGGACTCGTGCACCTGAGTCTCCAGGTTAGAAGATAGAGTTAGGAGGTCAAAGTATTCTATGGATCTTTGGAGCAATATACTGGTACGTTCCAGCCACCAGCCACAAGGTAATCAAGACCAATGAGAGCCCAAGTCCCACTCAAGGCTTGCAAAAAAAAAAAAAACCCAAATCAGTCCACGTCTGGAGTCCCAGCAGCCTCAGCTTCAGCCTGGGTAGTACATTCTAGGCCATCATCTGACTCCCCATTGCCCCTTCACACCCCCTCCACTTTCTTAGGAGCACGCTAAACTTTGAAAGGCTTTACACTTTTTAGTATAAATACCCAGAGTCCCTTACCCACCCCCAATGGATATACCAGTTGCCTACTAGAGCAGACCCAGGAAGAAGACAACATAGGAAAAAGAAGTGTTTAATCTTTGCTAGTTTCTGCTGTGTAAGGGCCACAGAACAGCATTCAGAAGGAGGAGGAGAAGAAGAGACCTGGTACAGGGATGCACCAGGGACACAAGCAGTGTCACGGTGCAACCAGAAGGCTGAGGGGCAGAAGGAAAGCCAGGAGCAGGATCCTGGATGGGACCGGGATGGCCAGGGGCTCCCCACTGAGCTGATCCCAGATCCAAGGCTGGTAGGATGAAACTTGCAGGAAAATGAGTGGGGCCTCACTCTTCTTGCAGCCTGCACCCCAGCTCATCATTCCCGCCAGGTACCATGTGCCATGCGAAGAGCAGACCAGGGGCTCACCAGTTATCTCCTGTGAAGAGGGAGGAAGTAAAAAGGTTCAGGAAGGCCAAGCGAGGTCTGAGGGGGGGACATGACCCAGATCAAGGAGCCAGCCTAGGTGTTGACCACCAGGTCCTTACCATAGCTCCCCAGTGTAAATATAGCTGAGAGAGGCCCCTGTCCCAATGTACCCTCCTCAAAAAGTACTCCCCCTTCTACCTTACCTTCCTTCTTATGCCGCTCACCTCCATCCATCATCTCTATCCAATTCCCATCTCTCTTTCCAATCTCCACATCAAACCTGTGTCTTCATCTGCCCTCTCCCCTCCCCTTCCCCACTTATCTATTCCATCCCCCCTCTCCTCTCCATAGCCCTCAACTCTGCCTCTGGCAGCCCTCCACCTCTTGTCTGTGGGGTAAATGAGTAAGACTTGGAGGTGCTCACATAGCAGAATTGCTCCCTGTTGCCGTCTGAGGCACATATCATCTGAGAATTGATGATGCGAACCAGAGAGGGGATTTTGGAGAACCTGTGATAGAACTGCTCACACTTCTTGCTGTTCAGGATGGTGACTTCCTTCTCCTGAAGGGTCCGGAACTGTGGCCACATGCCTGTGGGACAGGTCCCCATGGGTTAGCCATTGGTTGCAGCTCCTCAACCTACGCCCTCACCAGCTCTCTCTCTACCTTCCTTACCTCTCCACCCTCCAGTCTCTTTTGTGTGCCCCATAGCAGCCATTGAGCTCCTTTAGCCAGCACCTCCCAAGGGTAACCTCATACAGAGGCACTAGAGTGGACATCCCACCTCAACCTCTTGGCTCTGTTAGTCCTTGCCCAAGTGCCTGCAAGGGCAAAGCCCTCATCTTTTTAAAGCCATCCCTAGGGGCCTCTTCCCTACCAAACTTCCTAAATCCACCCTCCACCACTATCCTCAATCCCACCTCCACTGTGTCTGAGCTCTTGGGAGACAGGAAACTTCTGACCATTTCTAGATAGGCCACAGAATGGGCTGTTTGGGGATAAATTGGCTCCTTAAGGACAGAGAGAAGGGCATCTTTCTCGCACATTGATAGCTCCCTAAAGCTGGACATTCCCAGAGACCATCAGAAAAATGATCCCCTTGGATGAGCATGAGAGGACATGCCTGTCTTGAGGGCCTTTGCTTCTGCATTGCAATGACAAGGGAATGAAGGCCACTGAAGGGAGGAGGGCCTTGAGTGACCCCCAACCTCCAGATACAGACGGCCTCCAAGTGGGGTCTTCTGGGGATCATTTTATAGACACAAGAACTCACTCTAGGGTTATATATGAATGACAAGGTATTGTTCTGAGAACTTCCTGCCTTCAGGAAAGTTCTGCTTACATATGCTGGCTTGATTCTGAGGCAATAATGGTCCCTGAGGGCCCAAGTGACCATAGCAGTTCACTGCTGAGACCCTCAAAGGGTCTTCAGAGATGAAGAACCAAGAGGAAGGTTCCTGGCCCCTTAAAGAAGATGCTCCATGAAGGTCCATCCTTGGGTCACTGAGGCTCACATCCAAATCCTCTCTCCCATTGTGCACCCGAGGGGGAAGGGGTCTCTGACTCACCATTAACCTTGGGATATCCCCAGCCTGTCACAGTGCAGAGAGAGCTGTCATCTACCACATACTCCAGGCCAGGCAGACAGATGGGCCACACATATTTGCTGTACTTGAGCCCTTGCTGGAGCTTGAGGAGGCAAATATCATTGGCCCGGCCAACCCAGGACCAGTACCGCCGGGGCTGATACTTGCGGTTTATGATGATCTCGAGCACTGGCATGTCGGAGCTAGTTATCGCCGTCTGGTTAATCCATGGACTCCCCACCCTTACTGTATAGTTAACATGCTGCCTAGGGGAACCATGAGGGGGTCTGCCATCAGCTCTAGGCTCCTGCCTCAGCCCCCACTCCACTGTGGCCCTCTGAGCAATTCCAGGCAGGCCACACCCCCTCCTCCTGTTCCTTATGATAGAGCCCTGCACACACACTTCGTGGTCCTTTCCATTTTACGGAGGAGGAAAACAGACTCAGAGAAGACCTGTGGCCTGCTGAGGGACGCACAGCTAGGAAGTGGTAGAGCCAGAATCTGAACTCTGTTTCCTCGAGTGAGACTCTGGGCTTTTACTATGTTGCACCATGACAGGTAACAGAGGGCCTGTATAATTATCCATGGCCTGGATTTCAAGCCACCATTCCTGGCCCCTGAAGTCATTATGTTGTCCCTTAGGCCAACATGGAATATGTCTCCACTGGTCAGTCCTTAAGGACAACACAGATGGACTGCCAGGTACTCTCGGGCCCTAGAACATCAATATACCCAGAGCCAGAAACCATTGATTGACAGGAGTAAGTGGGAGCAAAGGGGGTGGAGTGAAAGACCTCCTCTTCCAATAGAGAGAAGGCCTCTGAGCCTCTGTTCCCTATCTATGAAATGACTGCACAGGTCTGAAAGGCAGGGCAAAGGGCAAAGGGTGGGCACATGCCAAAGGCTGAGTCCCAGGAAGGAATCTATAAGACAAAACCCTCACCTGCTCAGAGTAAGGGTAAGGCTGGGACCAGGTCTGTGGGCTCTGCATAGGACATAATTGCTACCAATAAATAGGTCATCTGGAAAGGTGACTGGGCCCCTAGCACTCCAAATGCCTTTCCACCCACCCCTCTTGGGCCCCAACTCACTGGGTCAGGCAGTGGGCCACAGTCAGCACCCACTGGGAGGCAATAAGGGTTCCAGCACAGATGTGTGTGCCATTAGCCTGCACACTGACCATCCATGGCCACCGCCGAGTCATGGCCTCTGGATCCCTGAGGGTAGGGTCTGACTCATGAGAGAAGCCGCAGGCTAAGGAGGAAGGAAGGAGTTTGATGAGGGTGGGCTTACCCAGCTGCATCTTGTGACCCTGTCCCCACCCTTACCCCTACCACCAGCCTGTCCAGCACTGACCTCTGTCCACCCTGCTCCTCCTTTTTTGTTTGTCACTATGGAATGATGGCACTCATATGTGGACATCTCCAGCTGCAGAGGAGCCTCAGCACTGCCCAGGTACCCCTCTCCCTGTTCCCACAGCTTGGGCTCTAGAGCACCCCAATAATCAGCCTAGTGTACCCCTCAGCTCCAGCCAGACCCTTCACAAACTAGTCCATATGTCCATCTGCTTCAACCTTCACTGTGTCCTCCACTTCAGCCAAGGTGGACCCCACTCTGTTCTCTGGGAATCCACTCTTACGATTCATGGAGAGAGAGACAGATGACCCAGCAATAAAGCAGGCCATGTGTGGGAACAGGCATATCCCAAGGAGGGAAGGGAAGCTACAAATGCCACAGAAGTCGCTCAGCCTCTTTGGGGGATCAGGAATATACAGACTTAAGCTACATCACACACCTTCCTGCCAAAAGCTAAGTGTCTGTGATATCAAGTGTCCATGAGAATTCTAGCCAGAATGCTCACTCCTGAAGGTGAGAGTGCCACCAACTGCAGCTACTTTAAGAAGATGCCAATATCCAGCTTCCTGGGTAGGTCCACACAAGTGTTTCCTAACAAATCAATAGACTGTGAAATTAAGAAAGTGAGCATGCCCAGCTGCTTGCTTATTTATTTATTTATTTATTTATTTATTTATTTATTTATTTATTTTTATTTAATTGTGCTTGGGATGGAACTCAGGGCCTGGTGCACGATCTACCTTACCTACAATGTGTGTGTGTGTGTGTGTGTGTGTGTGTGTGTGTGTGTGTGTGTGTGCGCGCGCGCGCATGTGTGTGTGCGCGCGCAATCGTGTGCTCATGCAGAGACCAGAGGAGGATTTGGGGTATCCTGCTCCATTGCGCTCCACTTTATTCCCTTGAGACAGGGCCTTTCACTAAATCTGTAGCTAGCCTGGCAACCAGCAAGGCCCAATAATCCTCCTGTCTCTGTCCCACCCCACAGAGAACCACAGCACTGCAGTGCCAGAGTTACAGGCACATGGGACTATGCCTGGCTTTTCATATATGTTCTGGAGATTTGAACTCAGGTCCTCATGCTTGAGTGGCAAGAGCTCTTACCCACTCAGCCATCTCCCCAGCCTACCGCAACAGTGTTTTAAGAAACATTTTTAGGATTTCTTTTTATTGTATGTGTGTTTGCCTGCACATGTGAACTTAGTGCCTGAGAAGGCCAGGAGAGGGCATCAGATTCTCTGGGACTGGAGTTACAGACAGTTGTGAGTCATCATATGGGTTGTGGGAACTGAACCCAGATCCCCTGAAAGAGCAACAAGTGCTCTTAATCGCTGAGCCATTGCTTCAGCCCCTGAATACCTTTTAAGAATTCTGTGGGGGGAGGTGGGGCTGGAGAGATGGCTCAGTGGTTAAGAGCACTTACTGCTTTTCCACAGGACCCACGTTTGGTTCCCAGCACCCACAGGGTGGCTAACAACTATCTGTAACTCCAGTTCCAGGGGATCTGATGCCCTCTTCTGATCTCTGCAGGCACTAGGGGCCCACATGGTGCACTTACATGCATGCAGGCAGTACACTCACACACATAAAATAAAAAAATTTAAAGATATTCAGAGCTGGATGTGGTGGCATACACCTTTAATCCCAGCACTGTGGATCTCTGTGAGTTTGAGGTCAGCCTGTTCTACATAGTGAGTTCAAAGCTAGCCAGGGCTACATAGTGAGACCCTGTCTCAAACAAAAAGATATTCAGCTAAGAGACAACCAGCATGCACATGCACTACTGCATGGTCCTCTGGGAGACTTTCTGAGGCGGTTAAAGAAAATGCACCAAATCCAGGGATAATAACTGTTTCCCACATGGGTCTTGGATACAGACCACTGCTTAAATGAAGGTATACAGGTGTACCCTGGAGACATCACAGGAAGGCTCACAAAGCTGTGTGTGTAGGAGGAAGGTTCTGGACTGGGACCCTGGTCCAGAGTGGACCAGGTCAAGGGCAGGCCTGCTGACGGCATGCAGCTGAGCAACAGTCACCTGAAAGATGCCAGCTCTGGGCACCCCCTCTGCCCTCCTGGCTCTGGCTTTCCTGGTTCTCTATCTACCTCAAAAGCATGGAAGGCCTGTGAGTACAAGACCCCTAGTCTGACCCTGCCAAGGCGGGACCAAGCCCACAGTCCAAACATCTGTACAAGGACGGTCCCATCCCTCTCCACTCCTCCCAGGGGCTTGCTCCCTTGGTCTTTCTACCCCCACCCCACTCCACTCCCCGGGACCACAACTCAAGACCACTCCCCACCCCCGCCCAGCAGACGGCGGGCGACAACTCAAGACCACCCCCCACCCCCCGCCCAACAGACGGCGGGTGCTCACAGAGGACTTTGCTGGACTTGGTAGACGTCCCTGGGGTCGACATCTGTGCAGCTGTGCTCTTCGAAGTGCTGGCCTGCCTGGGGAGGCGAGGCCTGCCTGAGGGACAGGTGGCTCTGGGGGCACAGGAGACTCCGGGGACTTCCGGCGTTGACAGCACCCCCCGGGCTTCGCCTGCAGCCAAGTAGCCTGAGGGAGGTCACAAGGGGTCAGAGGCGCCCAGGCGGGGCCGGTCGGGGAGGGGCGGACGCGGCTCACCTGCCGGCAGACGAGGCAGGAGCAGCAGCAGCAGCAGCAGCACCAGCAGGAGGACAGTGAGGGTGCGGACGCGCGAGGACCCCGCGGGACGGGGGCCCTGCCCACGGGCTCGGGCCCTGCAGCAGCGTTCCATGGTGCCCCTGGGCTTCTCCTTGATGGCGCCCCGCATCGGTCGCCTGGGGCGGCTCTGGTGCCCAGCCCGCAGTGGCGCCTCCTAGCGGCCATTCGCGGACTGCTCCTGCCGTGTGGCGGGCAGGCAGGCCGGCGAGCATCACTAGGGCTCTCAGCCGGGGTCTGCCAGTCCCGTGGGCCCTTTCTTTCTCTCTAGCTTGAAGCACTTGCTGAGAGTCTCTGCCTCACCTCAGCAAGTGCCCAGGCCTCTCCTCACTGTCACCATCACCACCAGCAGCACCAAGAGGAAGACCAAACCCCACCCACCAATTCCTACTCCCCCCTGCGGACATCCATACCTTCCCCTGCTGACAGCCTTTGCTCCAAGGCACTGAAATTACGCAAATTAAGGTGTTGATTGGGGTCGGAAAGAGCACTGAGACAGGGTGGCAACCCTCCCGCCTCAGCCTTCCTAGTGCTGGGATGATAGAAGTGAGCCACCAAGCTCAGCTTCAAAAATGGTTCTTTAGAAATTTTTATTTGTGTGTGTGTGTGTGTGTGTGTGTGTGTGTGTGTGCACGCATGAGTGTTTGGTCTTCATGAAATAAGTGCACCATGTGTGTGCAATGCCAGAGGAGACCAGAGAGGGTGTGGCATCCCCTGGAACTGGAGTTATGGACAGTTGTAAGCCACCATTTGGATCCTCTGGAAGAGCAGCCAGGGCTCTTATCCTCTGAGACATCTCTCTGGCCCCTCAGCAATGGTTCCTAAAGGCTACAGCACTTTAAGCAACAATCTCTTCTCTGTTCCACCATGCCCTTGCTTTCTAGGTCTATTTGCAAAAGAAAGGTGGCTCAGGTAAAGTGTCACCCCTCCACAGAGGAGGAGTGATGGTATCCATCAGGCCACGGTAAAAGCAAGAAGTCACTGTGTTTGGCATTTGGTGAACATTCAAGGTGATCAGTGACATAGATGGCTAACACATTTAAAGAGGAGTCTAAGGGAATATACTAGAAGCTTTTGTGCTAGGATTTTGGAAACTTACAGCCTAATAAAAGACAAGTGAAAGTTGAATCAAGCCAAGACATTTCTCAGGAGAGATGCCTGAGCTGGTAATTTATGTACAAATCCCTGAAAGAACAAACTGCCTACTGCCTTTCTGATGCCCTGGGGGTGGGGGCTGGTGCTCTGAACCCCAGATTAACCAGGGCTAAAGGTCACTGATGGGGTTCATGAAGCAGCCCAGGAGCCCAGGGTACAGTCACTTCATACACATCCAAGCAGGCAGGCACCTGCCCCTGCATGAAAGGGAGAAGGAGCTGGGATCTGCAGACCCTCAGGGGTAGATGAAGGGGTTCCAGAAAACGGTTCATAGAGGCAAGTCTGTGATCCAGCCATTGAAAGTTTCTCAGAAGGAAGCCAGTCCTTACAGGAAGGCCCGAGGAAAAACTTTCCTCAGAGACCCAGAGGAGGGCGTTGGACCATGGGGCATGCTGGATTGCTGGGAACAATCCAGAACAGGGGCTTCAAGTCCCAATTAGCAAAAAGGGAGACTATAGCCAAAAAAAGGATCAATCTCCCAAGATCACACAACAAGCCTATGACAGAAACAAGCTAAGATTGTCAGAGTAGGCTCTGCTTGTGAGAATAGCTAGGTTTGGTGAAGGTAAGGGAGGTAGGTCTAAAGGGCTCTGGCCAAAGTCAAGAACATGACAACTTCAGTAGCTCAAAGTTTGAGAGCATCTTCATTGAATAACTAGGGAACAAAACCCACAGTGGGTCTAGGACCCTCCCCCAAAGTCCCTCTATCCTGATGTCCTGTGATGCCAGCAGTGTCCACTTCTGGGATGGAGCAGAGAGGAGGGAGAAGCAGACTCCGGGAGGGACCATTGTAGAAACACAGCTCACAGGAACCACAGGGAGCCCAAAGATACCAGCAGAATGTAGCCAGTGAAGATGACTGGGCTCAGGTAGGAAGGGACAGCCATACTGGAAAACCTCAAGTCGGAGATCTGCCTCTTGATCCACTGGGTGTAGTGGGAGGTGCTGGTGTAGATGCTCGGGAACCTGCGACGGCCACAACCAAAGTTCCAGCTCACCACCCCCATCTGGATCCATGTCTTGTTCACCTGACAGACAAGGGAGCTGCCAGAGGTATCCTGCAGGGGAGAGGAAGGGAGGCCTCAGGAGGCAGCATTATGAACTGGATTAGGCCTTTATTAGCCCCAAGAATGAAACTTGCCTATGAACCTGTTCCGTGATGCAGAAACTCTGTACCAGGGTTCAAGCTTGGGACCATGCTGGCCTCTTTCTTCATTATTCTGCCAGCTCTCTGACCAGTATGCCCTCTTTAAACCCCAGTGGGCCTCCAAGGCACAATTATCGATCTTCCTTCCTACAGTCTCCCTTACCGAAGGTGCGCTTAGAAATGCAAACCAATTCCCCTCATTTTGTGCACAGATATATGTACAAGAATAACATTTACAATGACATACAGAAGATAATAGTGGGTTCCTTATGTTTTTTAAATTTTCTCTTATGGAATTGCATTTGTCACCTAATGGTAGAGCACTAACCTTGCATGTATGGAAACTTGGTTTCTATCTCCAGCATAGGAAAAAGAGAGAGAGAGAGGAAAAAAACTTCACATTCCTCTGTAATGTTCAAAATTTTTATGAACCAGGAGAATGGCTCACTATATTATTTTTTATGTTTGGGTTTTGTTGTTGTTGTTGTTGTTGTTTTTATTTTTTGAGAGGTCTCCCTATGGCCCCATGTGGCCTGGAACTCCACTATGTAGACTAGGCTGGCCTTACTCTCACAGAGCTCCACCTGCCTCTGCTTCCTGAATTCTGGGATTAAAAGCGTGCACCACCACCATACGCAACCACTATATTATTTTTTAATATGATGCAAAAGGATTCACAGGACATGATCTACTGAAAAGCACATAAAAAAACTTAAGGAAAATAATCATAAAGCTGTGCTTAAGAACATAAAAGAAGACCTACATTAGTGTACAGAAACACTACTAGGCACAGATGAACAACTTTCAACTGTGTACAAAAGTCAGTTCTCAACCATTGGCTTCCAACAGTATGAAAAACAAGAAACCCTAAACAACCTTCTTATGAGATTTTCTTTTAAATAGCATCTTAAGTGCATGCATGACCTGGCAGGAAAGTAAGGACGCCTTAGAGCCTGAAACCTGAATGGAAACTGGAACCCAAAAAGTCAGGAGAGCCCAGAAACCTTTTCCCCAAGGCCTGCCCCAAGCCCTGGTGCGAGTGAGCTTAAGGTTCACAGTCTTGTTCATGAATGCAGGAGATACAACTCAGAGCAGGCCTTGCCATCTCCAGTTGAAAACTCTAAAGGAGGGCTGGTAAATAACAATCTGGAAAAGGCAGAGAATATTGGAAGCATCCAGCTGGAGGCAGATTTGACCAAGCAGACAGATAAATTCCAAAGCTTATGATATCATCAGGGTGGGGCAATGGAGAGCCCATGTGTATGAGGGACTTGGCCTCTGTCACTTGAGAGCATGAAGCCCACAGGTAAGCAGGATTCTCAGTAGAGCATGAAAACACTGGTTCAGAAGATGGGCAAAAATGAAGTTGGATCCTAGCATACTATACTCTGGGTTTAGGAGAATTCTACATGTGAAGTGAAAAAGAAAACTAATTAAAAATATATAGAACTTTATGTCTTGAATGAAACATGTTTTTTGTTTGTTTGTTTGAAGCACATGTTTTAAAAAGAAGCTTCAGGGCTAGAAAGATGGGTCAGTGGTTAAGAGCACTGGCTGCTCTTGCAGAGGTCCTGGGTTCTGTTCCCAGCACCCACAAGGAGGCTAACAACTATCTGTAACTCCAGTTCCAGGGGATCCAACACCCTCTTCTGACCTCTGAGGACATTGCACGACATGGGTGCACTTACTCAAATGCAGGCAATACACTCATACACATAAAATAAAAATAATAAAATATTTTTTAAATTTTTTAAATAAATAAAAAGAAGCTTCAAAATCCACAAACCTGTAGAGGGGAAATATATTCTTCTTAATAACATCAAAATGAAGGCTACCTTGGCAGTGAAGAACACCAAATACTGTTGAAAATAGATGATGGATTAAGATGGAGCATTTGGGGACAGGGATGTAGTTCAGTTGGCTGAGTGCTTGCCTAGCGTGTTTGAAGACCCAGGTTAGATTCCCAACACCATATAAAGAGGACACGGTGGCATAGTCCTACAATCCCAGCCCTCAGGAAGTAGAGGTAGGAGGACCAGAAGTTCAAGGTCATTCTAAAATACACAGAAAGTTCAATTGAGGCTAGGCTAGACCCCAGGAAAATCTGTCTCAAACAAACAAACAAATGAACACAAACCACAAAGATTAAAAAAATAAAAACAAGGTTATAGGAGGGCATGCGTGTCACATTATTTACATAAAATAAAATATATAGCAACATGAGACAGGCAAGATGGCTCAGTAGGTAAAGAAACTTACTGCCAAGACTGATGATCCGACTTTGATTCCTGGAACTCACATGGTAGAAGAGAATCAATTCCCACAAGTTGTCCTTTGACCTCCATGCTTACACTATAGCACACACACGTGCATATACATGCACACATAAATAAATCAGTGTTAAAAAGAATTTCAAAATATATTGCCACACTAAGTATTTTTCAAAAATATGAACATTTTATATGATGCATATTATTGAATAGATTTGAGTACAAAGATGCATTTGACAGGAAGTTAAAGGAGAAAATCAGGCCTGTGCTAATCAAGCCAGCAATGATAATGTGAGGGCCCTTGCTAGAGGCCCAGAGAAATACAGAGTGTGCAGAAAGAGGATAGAAGAGCAACAGACAGACAGCCATTATATGTGGACATTCTCTTTCCACAGGTAAATAAAGCCAAAAGTCAGTAGCAAACTATGAACCACCCCATTAAGGGAAAACAAAAACTTTCAAAAATGTTAAGATGAAAACAGAATTAAAATCTACAATTAAAATGTAGAATACAAGAATGTCATAGATTGTGGGGCTGGAGAGGTGGCTCAGCAGTTAAGAGCACTGACTGCTCTTGTAGAGGACCTGGGTTTGATTACTAGCACCCACATGGCAGCTATGAACTGTCCTTAACTCCAGTTCCAGGGGAATCCGAAGCCCTCTCTGACCTCTGCAGCATTGCACGACACAGGTGCACTCACATACATGCAGGCGATACAAGCCCACAGGATGTGGCCCAAACTGCACGGATTTTAGTTCTGGTCTAAAATACTTTTAGTATCAAACAAAAGAGAATGAAGATGAATTATTCATTGTTGATCAATTATTTATCACTGAACATGAGGCTCAAAATACTTTTTTTTTTTTTGGTGTTTTTGAGACAGCATCTCTCTGTAGCCCCAGCTGGCCTGGAACTCACTATGTAGACCAGGCTGGCCTCAAACTCACAGAGATCTGCCTGCCTCTGCCTCCCGAGTATTAAAGGCCTGTGTCACCACGCCTGGCAAGGCTCAAAATACTTTAAAAGGAATTAATAAGCATAAAAATTCATACATTAGAAAGCAGAGAAATCATTGACTTGGGAAATGAGGCCAAGAGCCTGCTCTTTAAAAAATATATAAGCACCATGTAAATCTTGAGGAGGGGGAAGAGGCAAATGCCTTGTGGTTTGAGTATGACTAGAGATGAGACTTGTACCCAGGTAAAAATGTACTTTCTCAGAATTTTAAGTCTGTTTACAACTTCTATTTTGTAGATTTAAATTCTGATTGAAGTGAATAATTTCTTAGAAAACGCAAATGATTTAAGTTAATTTAAAGAGTGATAGGAGGATCAGTGAGACGGCTGAGTGGGTAAAAGAGCTTGTAGACAAGCCTGAGGGCTTTAAGTTCAATCCCTGGGATCCACATAGTACAAGGAGGAAAATGACTCCCACAAGTTGTCCTCTGACTTCCACACATGCACATGGAACCCACACAGACACATACATATACACAAATAAATAAATAAATGTAATAAAAATTAAAAATGAAAGAGTGATAGGAAACCTGACTAGTCCAATAACTATGTGCAAAACAAGTTAAAATAGTGCCCAGAACAATCCTTCAAAGGAAAACATGTCTGTGGTTTCATAGGCAACTTCTATCCAGTTTTCAAGGAGGAGGTAACTATTACTTCAAATGTTCCAGAACATGGAGAAATATTTTTCAAGTGAAGCATCTGTAGTCCTGATTCTAGCACTTAACAAATGGACCAACTCCCTCTAAACATCTTAATGTGGAGTCCAGCTTCACTGGGGGAAAAAAGGCTACATGATTTATTCTGTATAGACTAATATGGAGGACTGCTTGTTCCCTGAAGCTAGGGCCTTTCCTGGGCCTGATGCTACCCCAGGACCCAGCACACAGTGCTTGCTAGATGTAAATAAATTAAACCCAAGTAGCTATTTTCCTAGGATGTTGGGAAATCTGGGTGATCTTATCAAGTGCAATGCTAATTAAGTAACTTAAAGCTAGAAGTTGCAATGACCCTTCACTGAGACTTGCAAGTATGCATTTCATGCTGCCTTGCAGCAGTAATGTGTTTATGCATCCATTTCTTTGCACAGACCTTCTGTCAAGTATAAAAACTACTTTTTTAATGACATTGGCATATAAACATTTATTCCAATATATTTCTTTTTATTTGTAAAAATATGTTTTCACATAAAGAACTCTGTTGTGTCCTAGAGAAGTTCTGTCTTTTAAATTCAGAAGTCAGGACTCTAAGGGAAAAATTAATCAAAAAACATAAATCTGGGGGATGGAGATACGGCTCAGCAGTTAAGAGCACTGGCTGATTTTGCAGAGGACCTGGGTTGGGTTCCTAGCACCCACATGGCAGCTGACAACTGTCTGTAACCCCAGTTCCAGGGGATCCAAAACTGTCTTCTGACTACCAGGGCCATTGCACATAGGTAGTGCACTTATGTACATGAAGGCAAAACACTCATACACATAAAATAAAAATGAAATTTAAATAAATAAAAAATAAAAACACATGAATGGGGTAGGTTGGAGAGATGTGTCAGCAGCTAAAAGCACTTTTTACTCTTCCAGATGACCTGTTTGGTTGCACCCACACTCGGTGGCTCATAACTGTCTGTAGCTCTAGCTCCAGGAGATTCAACACCCTCTTCTGGCATCCAGGAGCACCAGCATGCATATGCACACTCACACACAGAGTCACACACATACACATAAATAAAAATAAATCTTTCCAACGGATGAATGAAACAAAAGTGTACCTTGACTATCCTAGCTTCATTTCTGTTGCTGTGATAAATACACTGACCCAAAGCAACTAAGGAGAGGAAAGGGATTTATTGGGATCACAACTGAGGTTACAGTCCATTATCTTAAGGAAATCACAGAGGTAAGAGCTTGAAATAGCTGGTCACATCGTATCCACAGATGAGAGCGTAGAGAAGTAAATGTACCCATGCTACCTGCTTGCTGCTGCTGTGATCAGCCAGCTTTCTGATTCAGTCCAGGATCACCTGTTCAGGGAATAGTGCCACTCACAGTGGACTGGGTTTTCCCATGTCAATCAACAATCAAGACAATCCCTCACTGACAAGCCCACAGGCCAACTGATTTAATAATTTCTCCTTAAGACTCTCTTCACAGGCTTGGAGAGGTTGCTCAGTGGTTAGAGCCCTGGCTGCTCTTTCAGAGGACCCAGTTTTGGTTCCCAGCAAGTCCTCTATAAGAGCAGCCAGTGCTCTTAACTGCTGAGCAATCTCTCCAGCTTTTTAAAAATAACTTTTGTGTGGGAGTAGGTGTGTGTGTGGCGGGGAGACCAGAGGTCAACCTTAGTTAGCAATACTCAGCTCACCAGGCTTGCACCACAGTCACCTTTACCCACTGAGGCATCTCACTGATCCACAAAATGTATATTAAAACAGGGCAATGGGGCCAGCAAGATGGCTCAGTGAGAAAAGGCACCTGCTGCCAAAACTAACGACCTAAGTTTGATTCCTGGGACACACACATTGGAAAGAGAGAAACAACTCCTAAAAGTTATTCTCTGATCTGCACATGCACAGTTGTGGCACACACAAGCACACACACATCACTTAATTAATTAAAATAGAGCAGTGACGATGGGATCACAACTGTACAAAATTGAAGAGCTTAATTAAACGTTCAAGTCAAAGGGAATCACATGATTTTTAAGTGCTTTGAACACAAAATGAGAAAGAACAAACCTTTCTGCTCAAGAAAAGATAAAAACAACTACATCAAGACCCCAAAAGCAGACAAACCAATAAAAATAAAAAACAATGAAATAAGCATTAAAAATATAACCAGGAGGGGCTAGAGAGATGACTCAGCTGTTAAGAGCACTGGCTGCTCTTGCAGAGGACCTGGGTTCGATTCCCAGCACCCATATGGAGGCTAACAACTATCTGTAACTCCAGTTCCGGAGGATCTGACACCCTCTTCTGACTTCCATGGGCATTGCACAACACAGGTGCACT
>NW_008329037.1:620587-642791 GCF_000622305.1 Nannospalax galili
TAATATAAAATATTTAAAACTGGATAACAATAAAATGTTACCTATCAAAATTTATAGCACAAACTGAGGCGATATTTAGAAGAAACTTTATAATCACAAATACTTCTATTAGAAGGAAGACCAAAGATAAACTGTCTAGGCGTCCAGCTCCAGAAAGAAGTGCAAGATGGCTCAGCCTGACAACTTGAGTTCACTTCTTGGGACCCACAGGGTGGAAGGAGAGAACTGACTCATTCAAGTTATCTCTGACTGCCACAGCCATACACTGTGGCATGCACACACACCCTGCATAAATAAGTAAATAAATACATAAATAATTTTTATGTGTATGAGTGTTTCACCTACATGTATGTAAGTGCACCTATGCATAGAATGCCCATGGAAGCCAGAAGGAGGTGTTGGATCCCCTAAGCTGGAGTTATACACAATTGTTAACTGCCATGTGGGTGCTAGGAACCAAACCTGGGTCCTCTGCAAGAGCAGCCAGTGCTCTAGCTGCTGGGTAATCTCTCTAGCCCTGATAATTTTATTTTATTTTTTAAGAAAAAAATTGGTCTATTTCTGAGGTGGTACATTCAGTGCAGGAAATGGCTTTTTTATAATTGACACTAGAATAATGGTTAATCCACATGAGGAAATAAATGAAAATTGATTCCTAGTTTTCATCATTCACAAAATGAATGCCACATGGGTTCAAAATGTGGAACCCAAAAGTTCTAAACTTTTAGGAAGAAAATATGGAATGTCTTTATGTACATCAAGGAAAAGAAGGACTTTTGTTTTTGCTTCTTTATGGTTTTATTTTTTCTTTCACTTCCCTACATAGCGCAGGTTGGTCTTGAACTTGTGATCCTCCTGCCTCAACCTCCAAAGAACTGGGACTATACACCACCATACCTGGCCAGGATTTCTTAAATAAGTCACAAAATGCATAAACCAAAAAGAAAACATGACATGTTTCACCAAGATAAAAACTAGATATTGTTTAGCAAAGGACAACATAAAAAAGATAAATGGAAAACTGGCAGAAGACTCAAAATGTAATAAACTCAGCATCTGTGATGGCTAATCCTGGGTGTCAACTTGATTGGATCCGAGATTAACTGAAATGAAAGAGATCTTCTTGATTGGATCATCTAAAGCCGGAAGACACACCCTAAATGTGGGCGTTACCTTCTGATGGCAGCCGATATAAAAGACCAAGGCAGAGGAGAACACGGGGCTTTTGGGGGCTTGCCTTCTCTCTCTCTGGTGAGTTCATCTTGCTGCTGTAGACTGAAGACTAGCTGATATTTTGGAATTTGTCAGACCTTCAGCACCGGATTGGGACTACTGAGACATCCAGCCTTGTGGACTGAGGGACTACAGATTCTCAGCCTCTCCAGTATGGTGCAGCCATTGTTGGACTACTCGGACTCTATCCTGTGAGCTAAGCTGATAAATCTCTATACATATTCATTCTACTGCTTCTGTTTCTTTGGAGAACCCTGACTAATACAGTATCCAAAATATAAAAAATACTAAAAAGAAAAAGACAAACAGAAAAATATACAGCTTACCTGACTCAGCAATTAAAGAAGAATCAAGAAGGTGAATAAATAGGAAAGATGCACAGGGCACTGGTAACTGGGAATATGCATGTTGCAACGACATGGGGCACTTATTTCTCATCCATCATAATAGAAAACATGTTATAGTTTGGCAGTACCAAAAGCTGGCAAGTTATGGAACAATGAGACTCTCAAATACTGCTCTAAGAATATAGATTAAGGGCTGGGTGTAGTGCCGCATGCCTTTAATCCCAACACTCCGGAGGCAGAGGCAGGTGGATCTCTGTGAGTTCAAGGCCAGCCTGGTCTCCATAGCGAATCCAGGCCAGCTGGGGCTACAAGGAGACCGTCTCAAAAAGACCAAAAAGAAAAAAAAAAAGAATATAGACTAAGAAATCACTTTGGGACCCTCATAGTGGCTAACAACTGTCCATAACTTCAATTCCAAGGGATCTGGCACCTTCTTCTGACCTCCGAGGGCATTGTATGACGTGGATACACTTACACATATGCAGGCAATACACTCATACATATAAAATAAAAATAATTAATTAATTAATTTTTTAAAAGAAATCACTTTGGGGAGCTGGAGAGACTGCTCATGGATTAAGAGCACTGAATGCTCTTGCAGAGGACCAGGGCTCAGTTGGCAGCACCCACATGCAGACTAACAATTTACTGTAGTTCCAAGGGATCTGATGCCTTCTTCTGACCTCTGTGGGCATTCTATACACTGGTGCACTTACATTCAGACAAAACACTCATAAACATTAAAAATTTTAAAAAAAGAAATCACTTTGGAAGCCAAGTCGGCAATCACTATTACAAAGAAAGGAAAAAGTCAGGCATTGGTGGTTTGCACCTGTAATCCCACCATAGGAAGATTGCTGTGACTTGAGGCAAGCTTAGGCTACATAGTGAGTTCAAGGCCAGCCTGGACCATAGAGTGAGACTCTGTCTCAAAAAATTAAACAACAATCAAAAAGACAAAGAAAGATACAGCCTCTGATCTATGTGACAGGGACAAAGAGCATTTCACCCCTCTTTTACATACTAGGAAATGGAAACTCAGAGGAGTGAGATTTTTTTACTGAGTCTCCCAAGGCCACGTGAAAAGGAAAACATGAGCCCCTAAAGCCTTTTCCCTGCCCTAACTACACATGCCATACCTGACAAGTGTCCAGGCCCCATTCTGAGCTTGTGCACAGCATGTCGTTCCCAATAAACTTCTTCTGGTCCTTCAACAGGAGGAATTGGTACCGGTGATTGCAGATTTCAGTGCTCACAATCCTGACAGCCAAGCCCTGGAGACTGTAGGAGGTGTTGGAGGTCCCTACAGACAGAAAGATCTAGTCATCAATCTCAACTTTTGGACCTATTTCCAGTTCAGAGTCATCCGTGCTTGTAAATTGAGAAGCAGGGCCATTTCTTGAGACATTGATTTATAAAGGTTGCAGCTCACAGCCTGCATTAAAGGTCCCTACTCATTAAGGAAGCTAAACAAAAGTCTTCCAAAGGACTTGGAGTGGAAGCCATGCTTCCTCAATATTTCCGCAATAATACAGGTTCTGTGAGAGTATGCATTGGTCCTGGGCAAAGTGGTCAGACCCTAGGGCCTAGATGTGATACCTGCTAAAAGGCAGGCCCCACAAATGACCCTAGGTAGGACCCCCCGCAGAAACACCAACAGGGCCAGATCTCTGGAAATTATGGTTATATACTGACCAGAGAGGCTACCTCAATGTTTCAGGACCTATTAAGGTCATGGTCTTCAAGACAACTGCAGATACAGACCCCTATATATAGCCAGAGATGAATTTCCTATCATGCTGCAGACCAAGGACTTGGCACTGCAACAGGTACATCAAGCCTGATGACCTGAATTGGATCCCTGGGACCTACATGGCAGAAGGAGAGAACAGACTCCCACAGGTTGACCTCCATGTGTACACTGTGGCCCATGCACTTACATACACACACACACACACACACAATCAATCAATCAATCAATATCAATCAATCAATCAACCAATCAATCAATAATAAAAATAAGGGTTGGAAAAATGGCCCAGCAATTAAGAGTACTGACTGCTCTTTGGTTCCCAGGACCCATATGGTGATTAACTTCCAGAGGGATCCAAAATCCTCTTCTGATCTCCTCAGACATTGCATGACAAGGGTACACTTACAGACATGCAGGCAAAACACTCATACACTTGAAATTAAATAATACAATAGAAAATTTTTACTTAACTTTGGAGACTGAGGTCCATACAGGTCACTTGTCTGTCTCTTTTTAAATATATTTTATTTATTCTTTTTATTGTATATATATATATGTGAGTGCACTCGTGTCATGCAATGCCACGGAGGTCAGAAGAGGGCTTTAGATTCCCCTGGAACTGGAGTTAAGGACGGTTCATAGCTGCCATGTGGGTGCTGGGAATCAAACCCAGGGCCTCTGCAAGAGCAGTCAGTGCTCTTAACCACTGATCCATCTCTCCAGCCCCTACTATATTAGAATATGCTATTCTTATACTAGAATACTGTGCATATGGAATATGCATTAGGAATATGAAAGTGCTCAGGAAATGCTTGCAAATGACTGAGTATGTAAAGAAATGAGTAACCGCAGAGACATGTGTCTTGGGACCATTACTCTCCTGCACTCACCTTTAGATTTTTCATGTCCCCACCCGATGACCCAGCACATGGTGCCAATAGTTAGCTTGAAATTGTTGCTGGGGAGGCAGATGGGCTGGACGAGGGGGGACCAGGAGACAGGGTCCTTGAGCTTCAGGAGGGCAATGTCCTCAGACATGTGATTCTTGAAGTTCTCATGAATGGTGATGCCAGTGAGCAGGAGCTCAGAGCTGTTGTCTGGGAGGTATTCAACGCCCACCTTCACAGAGTACTGACTGGGGTTCTTGGATCTGCAGGCCCAGATAAGAGAAACATTACCATCCATGAGACCATCCATGAGTTCTGAGCACTGAGCCATCCAGGGCCAGGCCCTCTACTCCCAGATCCCCAGATTCACCAAGGTTTCCCAGGCATGAAAGCAAATCTCCTGGACCAAGGCAAGCCCCACCCAAACTGACCTTTGTAAGCAGTGTGCAGCTGTGAGGATCCACTGGCGGTGGATGAGGGAACCACTGCAGACATACATTCCCAGGAACAGGATGCTCACCTGCCATGGCCACTTGCCTACCTCCACCACCTTCCCCTTTATCACCTTGCAGAAGACATTGGTTTGACCACAGGTCCAGAACCAGGGCTCTGAGGAAAGAGGCAAAGAGAGGGCTATAAAGGGCAGCCTTCACTCCACTGATGACAGCAGACTGTCAAAACATTTCTTCAGCTGTGTCCCAAGCAGTCGCTGCCACCTCCATTAAGTGGTAAGGAGCTGATCCTACACCTCAAAACTGGCATCCACAGACCTAGTGGTAGCAGGTGGTCCACACTAATAAAGAAAGCCCCCAAACAATACGGACCAGACAAACTGTCTGAGGCTCGTTATAAGCCATCATCCCAGGACTAATTTTTGCCCATAGTTTACACAGGGGACAAGACTCCTGTTAAGTGTATCCAAAAGTACATGGACAGTGATGTTGTGTTGTACAACTGCAGCTGTGGATCACACCCTGGAGACAGAGGCTTGTTTCTGTCTTTCTTGCCTCTCACTGGCCTCAAGATCAGGGATGTAAGGACAGGAGATTGCACTAAACTGAATTGAAGAAAAGATTGAGATTTTATTTATTTCTGTTTTTCTTCTTCCTTTATTTTTATTTGTTAATCTAAAATTTTTTTCATTTATTATTTTATGTGTATGTGTGTATTGCCTGCATGTAGGCAAGTGCACCCGTGTTGTACAATGCCCACAGAGGTCAGAAGAGGCTGTCGGATCCCCTGGGACTGGAGTTACGGACAGTTGTTAGCTGCCATATGGGTGCTGGGATTCAACCCTGGGTCTCCTGCAAGAACAACCAGTGTTCTTAACCGCTGAGCCATCTCTCCAGCCCTTTATTTGTTAATTTTAAGACAGGGTCTCATGTAGCTCAGAATGGCCAGCCCAAGTAACTGAGGATAATGTTGAACTGCTTTTCCTGCTTCCACCTCCTGAGTGCTGGGATTACAGGTGTGCACCACCACAAGTGAGACTGAGAATTTTTTTCTTTTAATGAGACCAGCCTGGACTAGTATTTAATATTCTTCATGAGAATTTAAAAACTTATAACTGGGGGCTGGAGAGATGGCTCAGCAGTTAAGAGCACTGGCTGCTCTTGCAGAGGACCAGTGTTTGGTTCCCAGTACCCACATGCCAGTTAACAACCATCAGTTAACTCCAGTTCCAGGAGATCTGATGCCCTCTTCTGGCCTCCTTTGGTATTACATAATATGGGAGCACTTAAGTGCAGGAAAACTACTTACACAGATAAAATAAAAAATTTAAATAACTGAATATCACAAAGGAAAAGAAAGGGAGAAATATTCTATAAGTGAGGGTTAGAGAATGAGATTAAGGAAAAATAAAAAGATTTATTTATAGCCTGCTGCCAGTCTGAGCTGTTCAGTAAGCTGTCACGTGTGATCATAGATCTCTTCATACGGGTGGAGCTGGACATACTGCACTAGCACAAGCTGTCGTGACACAGAGTCTGTCCTTGGCAGTACACCATGCAGTGTGGATCTGTATCAGGACTCAGTAAGCAGCCAAGGCACTGGTCTAGGGGAGTGGGTGGTGGGTGGTGGCTGAGGAACAATGGATATCTATGGTGAATTGTACATCTTAGCAGAAACATCAACTAGGCCCCACCTTGTTGAAATCACTATGGTGTGGGTGTAATTTGAGTACCCCTCCAAAGGTCCATATGTAAAGGCTGGGCACTCAGGGAGTGATGTAGGAAGGTGCTAGAGACCTTTAAGATGTGGGGTCTAGGTCTGGGGAGAGAGCCAACATTGTACAAACATGAGGACCTGAGTTTGGATTCCTAGCCAGACATGGCAGCAGACATCTGTACCCCAACTGCTGGAGGACAGAGAAAGACAGGAAGATTCTGGGAGTTCTCAGGATGGCCAGTCTAAATGAAGCAAAGAACTCCAAGTCCAGTGAAAGACCTTGTCTCAAAACGAAGGTGGAGATATGATTGAGAAAGACATCCTGATGTCAGCCTCTGGCCTCTATATGTGCCCACATAGCTGAGGGCTCTCACATGTGCATACACACACTAAGGGGTGAGGTCTAGCAGAGGTCTTTAGGTCACTGAGGACGTGTTCTCAAAAGAGACTGTGGGACCCCACCTATCCTCTCTGCTTCCTCATTTTAGACCTGAGTACTCATTCCTAGGACAGGCACTTGCTGCTTTTATTTGAAGGTTCTCTCTCACCGTCCACCTCTACCCCATATGACAGATCTTAGACTTTGAATTTTGAAAACTGTGAGCTAAATATACCTCTTTTCTTCCTTTGTAGCCTGTCTCAGGGATTTCCTTGTAGCAGCACAAAACTAATACACAAATCATCCATGTTTGAGCTCATTCATACGACGAGGCCCAGAGCCACTATCAGGTGCAAATGGCCAGTTCCCTTGCCATAGGCTTGCGGCCTACTTTCAACTAGTGACCTTCTACAGGGATCCACATGCACTCCACGAACTCCCAATCTCCACAGGGTGCAGTCTTACTTTCTTGCTGAGGTTCCTGTCCACATATCGTCCCACTGCCTGTCCTATTTTCTCATCTCCCAAAGGGAGCCACTTTTCTGGACCCCCTCATATACCATGGTGAGCTCACAGATGCCTTCCATTCTGATTAGTTTGTCCCAATCAAGACTGTTCCTTGCTGGTAGGCAGGAGAGGCCATAAGAAGCTGGCCCTTTCCTTTCTCATAAAGCTGTGGCCCTAGAAAGCCAGATTATGCAAAAAAAAAAAAAAAAAAAGGAGCTCCAACATCTCCACAGGCAGTGAGGATGACCCTCCCTTCAATGTTCCCCACCCTCTGAGGATCTTTGGGTCTCTTCAGATCTCAAGATCTGAAAAGCAGCTCTCTTCAGATCTTGTGTCCAAGACCACACTGACTCCATCCTCCTTCCACTAAACCTTATAAAGGACTTTAAGGATTCTGCTCTGGAGATGCCAGCACCAGGTACTTGCACCTGGTACTAAGCACAGAAGGCAAACAGGGTGGGGGTGGGGACATGATGGATTATTTGTAGGTGCAATATGTTGCAGATCAATCTTGTTACCATTCCATATGCAGTCAGTGGTTCATTCCAGAAGCTAAGAACCATCACTTACAAACAGGATCCTTATATTCTTTTCCACATTCAGACATGGCCACCAGAAGATATATATTGGCTTTATGGACTCCATTCCTATAAGGCCATAACCAACATGCATTCCCCTCACCAGAGGCACAACATTCAATGACTGCACTCGCACCTGTGGCCACACATATCCTAAATCATCCCAAAACATCACTAACACTTGAGAGGTATACAGTGAAGTTCAGGGTTGAAGACCACCCATTTATTCAGTCACTCACTCATTCAATGAGGCACTTATCCAGGAGAGAGAGTGTCACACAGTGATGGAAAAAGATAGTACCTGAGTTGGAGGATACATTTCCCACTCAGTCACCACCCCAGATCAAGCACAAAATATCTGACTAACAAGTGACTTGAAGTAGGGCTGCTACCACAGAAACCACCTGTGGTAACTGGTGAGGATGGTAGCCTGGTTAGCCTCTACCACCCAAACTTTTCAATCCCAAAGAATCTATTGAAAACTGGTTTTGAATTCTGGTTCCACCACTCATAAGCCTCTGAAACTCTCTGGGTCTGGGTTCCCTGTCTGAAAGAGTGGCCCCACTACACAGCGTTGAGGTGTAAGCCGTCTCACCAGGGCTTGGTAGAATGAATGGGCACTCTCACCTCAGTTTGTGTCACAAGTCCTGAACCTCCAAGACACATTCATCTATACCATAGATGTCAGTTTGTTCCCCATTTTTGTTCCTTCATGTGTTTGTGGTCACCATGGAAATTGGAGCTGGCCGCACACTGTAATGGGTCATGTGGGTCTCTGTAAGGTCACAGCCCACACCCATTCTATCAGTCTACTGAGGATGTACCCATCTTAGTGTTGACAGATGGAGGCTCTGCAGCCATGAAGACAACTGATGTAGACACCAGGCAGTCACAGCCCTCCTGCTTCTGCCCATGCCCTACCTTCCATAAAGGGCTGAGTCCCAAGTCTGGCAGAAGCAAGTGGGGATGGAAGAAGACCCTGAGGATCCACTGATCCACACTCCATGGCAAGGAGATGTCCAGCCCTTTTACTGTTCCTTATATTATAACAAGAGGGCAGAGTTGACAGGCATCTCCATGGTGCAAGGATTCTAGAACTCACGGTTCTCTACCCCCAAGTTGGGGGCTTATGTCTGCTGAAGCCCCTTGAGGGCCTGCCACAACCATGAAGTCCATGAAGTGAGGTTAACAGGAACCTCCCTGGGCCTGTGACTGTGCCTGGCCCATGGCAATGTTCCTTGAGCCCAGCACTTAGCAGTGTACCTGATGCCCATGGGGGCCTTGATGGTGCCCCCATACCTAGCCCGTGACCTCGTCATTTGTCTGGCTCCTGTTAGCACTAGATATGTGGTTTGTGACAGTGTCTATGGCTGGCCTATGAAACACCCCTAGTGATGAGCCCCTAGAGGTATAGAAACTGAGGCATGACCAATTCCTATAGTGTATGATTGCTGTGCAACCAAGATTTCCTTTTTCCCTTGGACTGTGTTTTCAAAAAGAGCGGCTCCTGAGTAGAGGGAGGCCGGGTGGGTGGGTGTGGGCTAGTTAGATGGCTTCTTCACACAAAGTGGCTTGCAGGCTTCAGTCTTTATCAATCAGCAGAATGAATGACATCTTGGGACACCTCTGCACCCCTTCACCGAAGTACTTTCTTCTCTAAGGATCTGTGCACTTCACATGGCCCATGAGGGTCTCTCACTGCTGCTATAGCCCGTTGCCAGTGTTGTTAAGGGCATGATATGACAGCGTTTTTCACATGATGTTGAGGGAGATGAACTGGCATGAATGTTGGAAAAAATTGAAACTATCTAGTAGGGCAGTAGATGTATGGATGCCACAACCCAACCTTAGCTCCTAGAAACAATCGAAGTGGCAAGGAAGATTGCACAAGACTCTTCATAGCGGGCTTTGGGGGTGCCTCACTGGAACCTGTCCAGCTGCTGCTTCAGAGTATAGATGGGAGATTGCTCACTGGCACTGAAAATGGACGGTCTGTGGCCGGGCTGCGCATAGCTCCTCGACAGTCCCATGAACAAACATACTGAGGGAATGAAGTCACACACAGAAGAGCACCTGCTGGGTGATGTTTGAAACAAGCCAGACAATGTTTTAGGAATGTGTGGTACAAAATTAAGGAACTGGCAATGCCTACAACCAGATGACCTCAACGTGATAGAAAGACACAGAAAACAGAGACAAGGTGGGTAGAGAACATCCAAGAAGAAAAACCTTACCAACCTAATTGTCTCTGTGGAAAATAATGCTTTCTTTCATAAATTTCTCTTCAGGGAGGGCAGGGGACGACTGATCAATAAAACAAAGATAACCAAATAACAATTAAGCACATTTGTTATCAGAATTAATCCAAATGTATAAAATTATACTTTAATTTTTTAACTTATTTGTTTTAAGTGTATGAGTGTTTTACCTGCATGTATGTAAGTGTGCCATGTTCCTGCAGTGTCCATGGAGGCCAGAGGGCATTGGATCCCCTGCCATGTGGGTGCTGGGAACCAAACCCAGGGCCTCTACAAGAGAAATGAGTGCTCTTAACCACTGAGTCATTTCTCCAGCCTATAAAATTCTACTTTAATTTTTTAAATTTTATTTATCATTTTTATTATATGTGTATGAGTGTACTGCCTACGCATATGTAAGTGCACCTGTATCGTGAAATACCCATGGAGGCAGAAGAGAGCATCAGATTCCCCTGGAACTGGAGTGATGGATGATTGTTAGTCCCCATGTAGGTGTTGGGAAGTGAACCTGGGTCCTCTGTAAGAGCAGCCAGTGCTCTTGACTGCTGAGCCATCGCTCCAGCCCTAAAATTCTACCTTTTCTTTTCTTTTCTTTTTTCTTTTCTTTTCTTTTTTGAAACAAGACCTCCCTGTAGCCACAACTGGCCTGGATCTCGCTATGGAGACCAAGCTGGCCTTGATCTCACAGAAATCTGCCTGCCTCTGCCTCTGCCTTCCAAGTGCTGGGTTTAGAAGTGTGCACCACCACACCCAGTTCAGTTCCAAAATTCTACTTTTAAAAGACAGATTTTTATATTGGGTAGAAAAAATAATCGCTCACATTCTACTTATTAGAGACATACCTAAAACAAAGGCAAATGAGGGAGTAAAAGTAAAAAGATGGGCAAAAATATGTTATATATATGTAAAAATAGAAATGGCGAGGCTAGAGAGAAGGCTCAGGGTTATGAGCACTGACTGCTGTTGCAGAGGACTCAGGTTCAGTTCCCAGCACCCGTATGGCAGCTAACATCCATCCTTAACTCCTGTTCCAGGAAATCCTACGCCTTCTTCTGGTCTCTGCCTATACCAGACATGTATGTGGTGCACTTATATATACACAAGAAAAACTCTCATACACATAAAAATAAATAAAATCTTTGAAAAGTATGCGGGCTCCAATGGTGGGGGGAGGCTATGGGAGGGTGCCATTTGGGAGGCAGGTATAAAGATGCATAAAATTGTTTGGGATGTTCTGTATGAAATACACACACAAAAAATCAATCAATAAAAGTATAAATGACAGGGCTGGAGTGATAGCTCAGTCATTGAGAGCAATGGTTGCTCTTGCAGAGGACCCGGATTCAATTCCCACTACCCACATGGCAGCTAACAACCATTCATAACTCCAGTTCCAGGGGATCCGACGCCCTCTTCTGACCTCTGCTGTCATTGCATGACATGGGTGGGCTTAATATACATGCAATACACTCATACACATAAAATAAAAATAAACAGAAATGACAATGCTATCTGATAAAAATAATTCGGCAACCAGGTATAGTGGACTGCACCTGTTCAAGGGAGGAGGAGGCAGGAGGATCAGTTCAAGGGCATGCTCAACTATGCAGAAAGTTCAAAGTCAGCCTGACATGCATGAAGCTGTATCTCAAAAAGTAAACTAACAAGCAACAAAAGTGATTCAGAAGTTTTTAAAGAAAAAGATTACCTTGTATTTTAAAAATGTAAATTGCAGTGTGTTATATGTCCCGTAACATAAGATTCTGTGCAGCAATGAAATAAAATCAACCAGCGTGCAGAAAAGCGGTTCATGAGACATTGAAAACCCTCATTTGCAGTGGCAGTCTCTTCCAGTTCCCTGTCATTCTAGGACGGAATAGCCACGGTCATCTGCACACTAGACTAAGAAAACCACAACCTCCACGTTTTCTAAATGCTCAGTGAACCTGAACTACATCTTTTACCATGATACAATGAAGCAAGGATTTAATAATGAACAAGAGTAAATGAAACAAACCAAATTATTTTCAATTTAAAAAAATAAACTTTGTTGGGTTTTGAAGCTGTAGCTGAATTCATTCACTATACCAAAAAATAAATAGGAAATGAAATTATGAGATAGTCTATGTTAAATTATTTTGAAGAAAGAGACATGTTAAACTATTTAGCAAGTATTAATAATTAGAGTACTGCATTTTAAAGACACTGAGTATGCCTAAGAAAAATTCATAATGTTAAAAGAATTTATTATTGAATAACAAAGGGTAAAAATAAATTAAATACTCAAATCATATACAAAAAGTACAAACTAAATCCAAGGAAAGCCTACAGGAAACATGTACAAAATAAAAAATTAAGTCAAACCTGGTGATGCAGACCTGTAATCCCAGTTCCTAGAGAGGCTGAGGCAGGAGAAAAACATGAGTTCCAGGCCAGTCTGAACTCTAGAGTAAGTTCAAGGCCGGCCTAGGCAACTTAATGAGATCCTGTCTCAAAAAGTAAAAAGAGGGCTAGAGATTTAGTTAAGTGGTAGATTACTTGCCTAGCATATGTGAGGGCCCTGGGTTCAATCACAATGAATTAGTAATAAATTAAAAAATAAAATAAAATGATAGTTAATTAGAAGAATGTCCAGAATGAGAATGGACTCTATTAAATTTGGACCTTTGAGAGGCTGGGGAGATGGTTCAGTGGGTAAACTACTTGCTATGCAAGCTCTGAGGACCTGAGTTCAAATCCCCAGAACCCACATAAAGCTAGTAGTGCTCATGTCTGTTATCTCTGGAAGCTCATGGGACAGCTAGCCTGACGTGCCCAGAAGAAGTCGTGCAAGCCTGGTGACCTGAGTTCAGTTCCTCGAACCCACATAAAAGCAGAGAGAATGGACTCCACAAAGTTGTCCTCTGACTTCGACACCCACACCATAGCACGCGTACCCACACATATACATCACAATACACACCCACACACTAATAAATTATTTTTTTTAAACCGAGAGACCTTGTCTCAAATGAGGTAGAATTGAGGACTGTCCTATTGCTGTGATAAGACACTCCACCCAAAGCCACCTTGGAAGGAAAAGGCTTATTGCATCTTATAGCTGCTTACTGGCTTGCTCAGTTACCTTTCTTATACAGCCCAGGCCCACCTGCCCAGGGATGGCACCAGCAACTTCACTTCACTCAACAATCAAGGAAATGCCTCACAGACATGTCCACAGGCCAATCTGATAGAGGTAATGCACCAACTAACGTTCCCTCTTCCCAGGTGTGGCAAGTTGAAACCTGACGCTATCCAGCACAAGGTTGTTCTGGGGTTATTCTCTGACCTCTACACATGTGGTATGGCACACATATACCGCCATTCACACACAAATGTGCACGTACACACATGTACACAAAAATGTTAAAAATAATAAAAATAAACTGTATCTGAAAAAAAACTATTAAATAGGACAAAATGCATATTTTTACATGGTCAGTGTGTGGCCCACTATGGTGGAACAGCAGGCATGAATGAGCCTTGCACTCCTACCAACATGGCTTTGAAACATACAAATCAAGAATAGTAAGAACTCAGATGGGGGTGATGGCTCATGTCTGTCTCCCAGCACTTTGGAGCCAGGAGCATCACTACAAGTTCAAGGCCAGCTTGGCCTACGTACAAGTTTCAGGCCAGGCAGGGCTACACAGCAAGACCCTGTCCCAAAAAAGTGGAAAAACCATATAATGTTCATTATATTGATAAATTGATAGGTTGTTTGAGCTTGTGGAGAAGCTGGTTCTGGAAGCAGGGCTGCCTCCACCTGCACTTCAGACTTAAGCATGTTTGTCTCAAAGCATCCTCCAAGGCCCCTTGTGTGGGATGGGCTGGCCCCTTCATTCTGTGGCAGGGAAGGAAGAGAATAGCAAAAGGCCCAAGAGTAAAAACATGGTGCTCTTTGAGAACAGCTGGAAAGTGATCATTTCCAACCCAGGTTACTCCTGTTTAATCCCATGATGTAAAACTGCTGTGTTAGGAAAGAAAACAAGACACCCAACTGTGGGAAGCTCATCCATGGAGAGAGAGAAAACTCAATCAAGAACTCAGCTGACTGCCTCAACTCCCCCAGTCAGTTTTTGCTACATTTTGTGAGCATGGATGTAATGATGCTATCTCTATCTGTTGCTATTTGTTCTTTTACTTGGAAGCATCACCTGAGGGAGCACACTGCTCTGACTGCGACTCTCCGTAGGGATCTTCAGCTGGCTGCCTTAAAGGGGCTATCAGTCAATTTTTTTATATATATTTTATTTATAATTTTTATTTTACATGTATGAGTGCATTACTTGCATGTAGATAGGTGCACCCATGTTGTGCAATGCCTGTGGAGGTCAGAAGAGGGTGCTGGATCCCCTGGAATTGGAGGTATGGATGGTTGTTAGCCACCATGTGGGTGCTAGAAATCAAACCCACGTCCTCTGCAAGAACAGTCAGTGCTCTTAACTGCTGAGCTATCTCTTCAGCCCCACAGTCAATTTCTTTTCAAAAAATATCTATTTTATGTGTGTGTTCCTGAGTGTCTAAGTGCACCACATGTGTGCAAGTGCCTGCAGAGGTCAGAAGAGGGTGTCAGAACCTCAGGAACTGGAGTGACACAGGATTGTGTGCTGCCATGTGGGTGCCGGGAATTAAACTCTGATCCTCCGCAAGAGCAGTAAAGGCTCTTAACCTCTGAGTCATCTCTCCAGCCCCCTTGATATTTTGCTATCTATCTATCAAACTATCTTATTTTCTGCTTGCTACATACTTAATAAATTCATTCAAAACCAAAAGTATGGCTATTGTAGATTGTTCTCCAAAGCATACAAAGCATCCAAGAAGAAATGGACAATCTTTACTTCCTGTGATAAACCTCTCAGAAATCAACAGATTATGTAGACATAAAGCACATGAGGGGTTGAATTGATTTGGTTTGGGTTTGGGTCTTTTTTTTTTTTAAACCGGGTCTCCCTGTAGCCCCAGCTGGTCTAAAATTCACTATGTAGACCAGGCTGGCCTCAATTTCACAGAGACACCCCTCCTCCTCCATGCCTTTGCCTCCTGAGTGCTAGGATTAAAGGCGTGCACCACCATGCCTGGCATTGTTGAAATGATTTGAAGAACACAATTGACAAGCATGAACCAATCAGCTACAGCTCAAACTTTGTTCCAAAAAAAGGGCTTCAACTCAAATGCACATGAAATGCTCAAACTGAGCAAATATTAGGCTTTACTGTGTTTTTTATCTTTCTAAAATGAGTGCATAATACTTTCATGATCAATTTAAAGAAGAGACACAGAAAAGCAAGCTGAGTTTGGAGTACTGTCTCTGGATCATTCCTACTGTCAGCCTCCATGGCATATTTCAATGGCTCCCTGTTCAAATGGGACTTTACAGATGTAGAAACTGAAGCCACAGGCCCAGCCCCCTATTCCTCTGTCCCAGTACTAGAAACATTAAAAACCACAGAGAGACTCCTGGTGAAACCAACTCCAGGGGATTGTGGTGGTATGAATGAGAAGTGTCCCTCCAGTCTCAGTCTTTGAATACTTTGTTAGTTGGCAGTGCTGTTGGGGGTGGGTCATGGAATCTTTAGGAAGTGTGGCCTGCTGGAAGAAGTGTGTCCTGGGGGCAGAATTTGAGAGTTCACAGTCTTTCCCCATTTCCAGTTTCGCTCTCTCTGCTTCCTGTGTGTACATGGAGAAGTGAGCTCTCAGCTTTTTGTTTTGGCTGCCTCCTGCCATGCCTTCCACCACGGTGGACTCGTACCCCTCTGGAACCATAAGCCAAATAAAATCCCCCTTCTCGGCAGGGCGTGATAGCCCACGTCTTTAGTCCAAGCACTTGGGAGGTAGAGGCAGGTGGATCTCTGAATTCAAGGCCATCCTGGTCTGCACAGTAAGTCCCAGGCCAGCTGGGGCTACAGGGAGACCCTGTCTCTAAATGACAAAAAAATAATCTCCCTTCTCTAAATTGCCTTGGTCATGGTGATTTATCACAGCAACAGAAAAGTAACTAACACAAGGAGCTTCCCTCCCACCCATCCCAGCCCCCAGAGCCACCCCTAGAGAATGGGAAAAAAAGAATCAACTCATATTTGCACAAATTTAATCCCTGTCATGCTGGTCTTAGATTCCAGAACACTTCCAAGTCACACTCCCCTTCTCCTGGTCACCCAAGATCTCATTAGTCATCCACCACACCCCTCCCTGCAAAGGACCAAAGCAGGACCCAGGTTCTCCAGGGACCACTCCATAACCACCTTGACTCTGTGGAATATGGACACAGGCCCTTGCTCGATCATTCATCTGGTACCATTGAGTAGAGGCAAAGCAAGAAGAGGAAAGGGTGGAGAAGTCACTGGCCCACTGGGAGTTGCAGCAGCCAGGTCAGGAATAGGAGCCAGTAGGAGCTGCAGGGCCCTGACAATGCCCCATGGTTCACTTGCTTCTTGATCCATCTGGAATACTTGGTGAGGCGAGTGTACACGCCTGGATTCCATGGTTTGATGCAGGCTTTCTCCCATGACAACACCCCAGCCAGAATCCATCTGCCTTCAACTTCACAAGACAGTGGACCACCAGAGTCCCCCTGGGCAAAGACAAAGGAACAATGAAGGCTCTGCTGGGACTAGGAGCCCTGCATTGCCCACCCTCTCAGTTCCACTTGGAAGAGTGACTTCTCAAGGATCTCACTAACTGTGGCCCCTTTGGCTTCTCAGTTGGAGACAACACCTCCAAACTGCAGCCACTATCAGTCACAGGGGAAGGATGGTGAGATCAGAGCCTAGTGATGATAAAGAGAGAGGCCAAGTCAACCCTGTCCCAAGGACCAGGCTTCCACCTAGGACTCACCCCCAGAAGGAGAGTTGCCAGAATCCCTCAGAAACTCACATAGCACAAGTTCTCTCCATAATTCGTGGCACAGATCATGTTCTCCCGGACAAGGGGCACAATTCGAGGATAGAGGGACTTCTTGTGGTAAATCTGGTCACACCTTTTATTGTCCATGATGAACACCTCAGCCTCCTGCAGCTCTGGGGTCAGCGTCCAGTTGGCTGTGGAGGAGACTAAGGGATGAGCAGGGATTCTGGGCTCTGCCTTTCCTACCCTCCAGGTCACTCCAGGAGCTCCCTCCTGTCACGCCTGTGCTCCCAGACCTTCAAATGATCTTTCCTTTGTAGTAAGGACCCAACATGGCAAGCCCCTCCCCATATAAGGCTTTGATTTAGGATCCTTTAGGAAGATTTTACTGCTGAGCCCAGAAGGCCACCAAGTTCCAGTGCAGCCACTTACGACTTGGGATCCCAACCACACACGTGCTTTTTCTCTCCACACTGAACTTAGCAGAGGCTGTTCCTCAGCCATCACTGACATCTGCTACTTCTTTAGGCATATCAGGTCCTCTGTCTGCCCAGAGCTCAGCTCAGATCCCCTGGGCTTGATCCCAAGATCTCCTGATAAGATCTTTGCCATGTTTTGTTTTATTTTTGAAACAGAGTCTCCTATAACCCAGGCTGGCCTTGAGCTTATATAGCCTAGGCTGGCCTTGAACTCCTGATCCTCCTGTCTTCACCTCTCTAGTCCTAGAATTACAGGTGTTCACCATCACACCTGGCTTCTTTGTCACTTTCTGAATCAGCCTGTGTCCCACCCTCTACCCCTGTGACTTCCTTTCAGGCAGACATGCATTTCTAAGGCCAAGGGCTCAGTGTGTGGCAACTGCTTCATTGTGGCAAGTGAAGGAGATAGGAAGGGAGGAGCAAACTGATCACTCCCTGACCCCAACCCAGGCAGTAACAAGCCTGACTGAGATGCCTGCTTAAACTGTGACAACATGTAATCACCACATGAGGAATGTCTAACACTCCAAACCTAGGGGCCAAACACCACAGCCATAGCCTCCTGAGGGACACGACAGGGGATGGGGCAAGAAAGGCCCAAATGGGTACCCTACCCCATCCCACTCACCCAAGGAGCGCTGTTTAGCCTGGCTCCAGCCAGTCACCCAGCACTGAGTCCCAATCTTCAAGTTGAAGCCGGGCTCTGGGAGACAGATGGGCTTCACGTACTTGCTGAAAGTAACAGGAGTTTGAAGACGGAGAAGGGCGACATCATTTCTGATGAAAGTCCCGCCCCAGTAATTGGGGTGCACAATGATGTCAGTCACAGGAATCATCAGGGCCCCAGTGGAGCTCTTGGGCTGTAGCTTGGTGGTGCCAAGCATCACTGAGTATTCTTTGGAGCTACAGGAAACAGAGAACCCCATTTGGTAGACAGCAGCTTCCCACACAACTATGTACCTACCTCCTCACAGGACCCTCTCTCTCCCTTCTCAGAAGTCCTGCTTGACTTGCTATGTCCACCCCATCTGGCCTAATCCAGCCCTCTTATTGATTCAAGGGATATGGGTGTCACGTTGATTCAAGGGATATTGATTTAAGTCACATTGATTCAAAGGATATGGGTGTCAGTGCCCATGAATATTCTCTGAGGGTTCAGGAGTGGTGGTATCTGGGTTTTCCTGTGCCTAGCCTCTGTTGCTTAGAGGTTCTACCTCAGTTTAGTCTCTAGAGTCTATGAGATCCTGACTATGACCCTCCCTGTACCGGATGCCTCTTCCCACTCTTCTCTATCCTCCTTCTGCATTGTTTCACATACGTACTAAGGAAGCTGGGCTGGGGCCATTATAGCTCTGGGTCTTCAGACCTGGGATACATGGGCCACACTCACCCTTGGATGCAGTGAGCAGCAGACACCACCCAGCTGAAATCAATGAGGGAACCTCCACACACGTGCTCATTCTCTGTCCGGAGGCTTACCTCCCAGGGCCAATGTTGGATCTCATTCATGTTTTCTGGCCACCAGGGCTTGCCACAAACTTCAGGAACAAGCATGCCAGAGAGTACAGTGACTGCAGAGAGGTAAGCAAGAATGACTAGAACCAGTCACCTTCCAGGGTCAAGTTGCACAAGGCTGTAAGGCCAGGGGCTTCAACCTACTTCAAAGAGGGGAGACTAACAGAAGGGGAGAGAAGGACAGTGTCTACCAAGGGCACTAAACTAGACAAGAAATGACAGATAGAGATACCTCAGCAGGAGATACTGAGATTCACAGGGAGCAATCTATGCAGAACCTCAGAGTGACAGAGAAGCCGAGCAGGGCAGGAGCCTCAGGACGAGGAATGCTTTGCTTTGCTTTTTTCTGGTCTTTTTGAGACAGGGTCTCCCTGTAGCCCCAGCTGGCTTAGAACTCACTATGTAGACCAGGCTGGCCATGACCTCACAGAGGTCTGCCTGTCTTTGCCTCCTGAGTGCTGGGGCTAGAGATGTGCACCTTCACACCTGACAAGAAACGCTTTTTTTTTTTTTGCATCTGGACCATGCCTTTGAAAAGTCACAATGTTGACTGCATCTCTTTGATGCAAAAGGTCCCCATACTGCTCAGAGTCAAGAAAAGCTACAGATTTCTCTGCCATCTTTACCCTGAGTAGTGCAGAGCTAGCACACTCTGATTAGTTTGCCTACTGTTCTACCAGTCAAGTTATATGAATGTATGAATGGACATAGGTGCGGAGATTCTAAATACACTACAATGTGCCCTAACCATGTATAGATCCCCCAGAAGTGAATAAGAGGGTGGTCCCAGAAGTAAGAGGGTGGTCCCAGAAGTGAGAGGGCGGTCCCAGAAGTGAGAGGGCGGTCCCAGAAGTAAGAGGGGGGTCCCAGAAGTGAGAGGGTGGTCCCAGAAGTAAGAGGGTGGTCCCAGAAGTGAGAGGGCAGTCCCATATTGGAAGAGCTGCAGTGCATTCTCCACTTGAGTGTTTCTAATAATCTACAGTGACAAAGATCTGCCGTTACTCTCAACAGACAAAGAAAAAGAATTTGAAAATTTCAAAACAGGGGCTGGGGACATAGCTCAGTTGCTAGGGCGCTTGCCTAGCATGTAGAAGTCCTGAGCTTAATCATTAGCACCACAGAAACTGGTGATGCATACCTGTAATCCCAGCATTCAGGAGGCAGAAGCAGGAGGATCAGAAGTTCAAAGTCATCATGGACTACTACATAGCAAATTTGAGGCCAGCCTGGGATATATAAGATCATAACTCAAAAATGAAAAGGAAAGAAGAGAGGGAGGGAGGAAGGGACGGAGACAGGAAGGGAAGGGGAGGAAAAAATAAAAATTCAAAATATATTTAAGACTTTTACAAAAGCCAAGGAGCTGGAGAGATGACTCAGTGGTTAAGAGCACTTGCTGCTCTTCCATAGGACCCAGGTTTAATGCCCAGCACCCACATGGCAGATCACGACCATCTACAATTCGAGCTCCAGGGGATCCAACATTCTCCTCTGGCCTCCTCAAGCACTGCATGCGCATAGTATACTTACATACATAAAACAGAACTAAGGCAAACACTCACACGTAAAACAGAAGTTTTAAAAGTAAAGCTAGGCACACAAGGCAAAGGGGCTTGCTGCCAATCCTGATGACCTGAGTTTGATCCTCAGGGTCCACATGGTGGAAAAAGAGAATCAACTCCTGAAAGCTCTTCTCTGACCTCCACACCAGTGCTGTGAGCAAGTACAACACACACACACACACACACACACACACACACACACATACAAACACACATACACAAATGTTAAAAAGTAAAGTCTCAGAAAACCAGAAAGAGAAAGGAAATATTCAACTTTATAAAACTTAAATATCACAAACCTGTAACAAATACACATTAAAGGATGAGAGAGAGAGAGAGAGAGAGAGAGAGAGAGAGAGGAACTGTACCGTCAGAAGCCAGGACGAGGGTACTTTGTGGGGAGTACCCTTTTAATATACATATAATTACTCCAATGAAACAATTTTCTTTTAAAGTCACTAGCTTCTCTCTCCCAGTAAAACCAACTACAAAATATACTGGACATGCTTTCAGTAACACACAGAAATTAACCTAGCTAACATTACACAAGTACTGAATGGTAGAAACTAAAATTCTAACAAAAGACACAGAAAATAATGTTCCTTGCTCTTTAACAACGTGAATAAATATTTTAGATGTATTTTTCCCAGAATAATATCTACAAATTCATTTTCCACATTAGAATTTTTTTACACCTTGCCTTTGGGGAAGTGCACATAGTCATTGGATGTGGTCTTGGGTTTCATAACAGCATTTTCGAATGGGTGTATATTGTACTTTGAGACTTCCCCCACGTTCCCCCTCTCATTCCCCTTATCACCCCTTTGTCCTCCCATCATCCTTTTTTTCCCCTAGAGTTTCTATTTTCATAAAATCTAAGATCCACAAATGAGAGGAAATACGTGATATTTGTCTTTCTCCATGTTAGAATTTTTAAGAAACTTGACAGACTTACTCTAAAATTGATTTGTATCAATTTAAATGCCAGCACTCCAGGAGGCAGAGGCAGGTGAATCTCTGTGAGTTCAAGGCCGGCATAATCTATGTAGAAGTTCAAGGCCAGCTGGGGCTACATAGTGAGACCCTGTCTCAGAAACAACAACAGGGATAGGAGAGATGGCTCAGCAGTTAAGAGTGCCTGCTACTCTTCCAGAGGATCTGAGTTTTGTTCCCAGCACTCATGTCAGGCAGCTCACTACTGCCTGGAACTCTAGCTCCACAGGATCCAATGCCCTGGCCTCTGTAGGCATCCATGCACATGTCATACACACAGAGACACACATACATATACATAAATTTTAAAATAATAAAAATTAATCTAAATAAACAGCCGGGCTGGTGGCACATGCCTTTAATCCCAGCACTTGGGAGGCAGAGACAGGCGGATTTCTGTGAGTTCAAGGCCAGCCTGGTCTACATAGTGAGTTCCAGGACAGCTGGGGCTACAGGGAGACCCTAAAAAGACCAAAAAAAAAAAAAGAAATATTATAACCAGGAACATATATGCACCCAATTTCATAAAAACAATAACTTTAAATATTAACGGACTGAATCCCCTGGTTAAAAGACACAGACTAGGTGAATGGATTAAGAAACAAAACCCATCTTTTTGTTGTCTGTAAGAAACTCATCTTACTTTCAAGGACAGACAG
>NW_008329037.1:643972-644994 GCF_000622305.1 Nannospalax galili
CACTACTAAATTTGAAAGTCTAAAACAAATTGATGGCTATCTAAAATCATGGGAACCACCAAAGTTAAACCAAAAAGAAATCAACCATTTAAACAGATCCATAACATATTAGGAAATCGAAACAGTAATACAAAACCTCCCAACTAAAAAAAGCCCAGGACCAGATGGATTTACAGCAGAATTCTATCAGACATTTAAAGAAGATCTACATCCAATACTACTTAATTTATTCGAAAAAATAGAAATGGAGGGAGAACTTCCAAATTCCTTTTATGAAGCCAGCATCACTCTAATACCAAAGCCAGGTAAAGATACAACCAAAAAAGAAAACCATTAGACCCATATCCTTAAGAACATAGATGCAAAAATTCTCAACACGATACCTGCAAACCGCATACAGACACACATCAAAAAGATCATCCACCATAATCAAGTCAGCTTTATCCCAGAGATGCAGGGATGGTCCAATATATGTAAGTCAATAAACATCATAAATCGTATAAATGGGCTCAAAGACAAGAACCACATGGTCATCTCAATAGATGCAGAGAAGGCCTTTGACAAAATTCAACATGCATTTATGTTCAAAGTCCTAGAGAGAACTGGACTGGAGGGAACATACCTCAACATAATTAAAGCCATATATAACAAACCCACAGCCAACATCATTCTAAATGGTGAAAAACTGGAAGCATTCCCATCGAATTCAGGAACCAGACAAGACTGTCCACTATCTCCACTTTTCTTTAATGTAGTGCTTGAAACTCTTGCAAGAGCAATAAGACAAGAGCAGGAAATTAAAGGAGTAATAATTGGAAAAGAAGAGATCAAATTATCCCTTTTTGCAGATGATATGGTATTATATCTGAGATGCCAAAAATTCCACTAGAAAACTCCTAGAAATTACTAACACAATCAGTAAAGTGGCAGGTTACAAAATTAACCTACAAAAGTCTGTAGCCTTTCTATATACCAATGACAAGCAGTCAGAGAAAGAGCACAGGGAAACCCTCCCATTCACA
>NW_008329037.1:645083-645572 GCF_000622305.1 Nannospalax galili
AGACACCAGGAGATGGAAGGACTGCCCATGCTTGTGGATTGGGAAGAATTAATATTGTGAAAATGACCATTCTACCAAAAGTCATTTATAGATTCAACGCAATGCCAATAAAAATCCCCATGACAGTTTTAACATAATTGGAAAAAACCATCCTAAGATTAATATGGAAGCACAAAAGACCTAGGACAGCCAAAATAACCCTGAGAACTAAGAGCAATGCAGGGGGATTACTTTACCAGATTTTAAGCTGTATTACAGGGCTGTAGCCATAAAAATAACATGGTACTGGCACAAAAATAGACCCATAGATCAACGGAACAAAATTGAAGACCCAAATATGAGTAAATGCAATTTCAGCCACCTGATATTTGACAAAGGGGCCAAGAACATTCACTGGAGGAAAGACAGCATGTTCAGCAAACGGTGCTGGCAAAAACAGATCTCTACCTGTAGAAGAATGAAACTAAACCCCTATCATTCACCTTGCAC
>NW_008329037.1:647362-648264 GCF_000622305.1 Nannospalax galili
GGGGGGTGCCGTCTGGGAAATGGGTGTATAGTTGAATAAGATGGTTTGGGATGTTCTGTGTGATATACACACACACAAAAAAAAAATCAACAAATTTTTTAAAAATGTAGCCGGGTGTGGTGGCATGCGCCTGTAGTCCCAGCACTTGGGAGGCAGAGGCAGGCAGATCTCTGTGAGTTCAAGGCCAGCCTGGTCTACATAGTGAGTTTTAGTACAGCTGGGGCTACAGGGAGACCCTGCTTCAAAAGGACAAAAAATATATTATATTTGAGGAGGAAGCATAAAAATTTACATCGTGTTAATTAGCAGAGGTGATAAACTTTACCATTGAAATCTACCCGATGACTTTATAGACATACACAGGTGCCAAGGATCCAAGTGCAACCGATTATGACTAGTAATAATCAGATACATATAGATTAGAGGCACACGTGCCAACATCTCAGTGTTAGTAGCAAAACAATGAGTCTTTCTGTAAGAAACAGTATATTTTAACATGAAATGGAGATCTTTTTTAAAGGTTAAAAACTCATTCAATTTTATGTCTTACAGGGTTTATACTGAGTTCAATATTGTATAACTGTATTAATTCAACAGCGAACATAAAAATTTTATAGCCACTTTTGAAAGAGCTTTATCTTTTCTCTGGAAACAGTTATTGAGCATATTAAAGCTATAATGATATGCTTCTTCTAAAAAAAAATATTAAAAAATGTAGGAAACAGTAAGCATATCTTGAAATGGAGATCTTTTTTAAATGTTAAAAACCCATTTAATTTATGTCTTATAGGGTTTATACTGAGTACAATATTGTATAACTGTAATAATTCAACTGTAAACCTAAAAATTTACAGCCAATTTTGAAAGAGATGCATCTTAGCTCAGGAAATTGTTATTGAATA